>NW_010159013.1:59495-69321 GCF_000695765.1 Mesitornis unicolor
AGGGGGTACATTAGCATACAGTTGCTCTTTGTGCATAAAAAACATAATAATCCTTTTTCAGTCCCAGCACTGCTCAAACATTGAGACCGAGGGGTTTATTCTGTCATTTATTTGCCTGAATAATTGCTATTACTAATAATGGAAATAACATACTAGGTGACTGGGTTACCACGCTGATCATATGAGATTTGTGCAAACTGTTCCTATGGCTCATTTAGTTTGCAAGATTTCACACTCTGAGAGTCTTCTCACACTCAGTAGGAACTGGCACGGCTATGCAAAACCATATTACAGGCAAACAGTAATGATGCAGACACATGAATTGGGCATATCTTCTTTAGACAGGGGCCCAGCCTTTCAGGGAACAGGAGACGATGTTTGTATAGACTTTTGAAATCATGCCAGTAGAATTTCACCTGATTTTTCTATTTCTTTTTGCGTTCAATGTTATTTTTAAAGCTGTATTCTGAGTAGTTATCTATACAGGCTGAATCGTCTATTTAGAAAAAGAATTACTTGCAAGTATACATTTACAAGAATATGTTTTGGAGCTTCTTTCCACAAAGATATTTTCCTTAATAGTTATTTTTTTGTAACAAATACAGACTGTTGAGAGATTTTGGAGCTGTCCAGCTCATGAAAGCAGTCTCTTTGTCTAATTAATTTTTTAGATTGGGACAGAGATATTTTCTTCTAAAAGCAAGTGTACACATGTCCTCTGGATTATTTGACTGTGCATCTACTCTCTTCAGTTCCTGCAAATATTTATACAAATCTTCATGCTATCCCGTTCACTGTAAGATTTTATTGTTTTGCTAATCCTGATTGTATCTCTTTCACCCTCTTAAATCTTCCAATTCAGCACATAAAAACATAAATGGGGAAGGCAAACACTGCACATTTCAGATACATTTTTGTTTTGTTTGGATTGAGCAAAAGAAAATCGCCATCTAATGTTTACTAGTTCTAAATAGAAACTGCTTAGAGGTATTTGAATCGAAAGGTCCAGATAAACCTTTTTCTTTTATTTCTGTGTTATATTAATCATAGGCTATGACAGAAGTGTGCTGGTGGCAGATCAACTATCTTTCACTAAATAAGAATTGTTCATTGTAGTATTCAAGCTCTTGAATGATCTGTCATCAGAGTATTTTGATGGCAGGGCATGAGTCAGGTTACGGAAATGAGCATGGTGGAGTGTGCTGTGCTCTGTCCCCTGCAGTTAGGGTACTTTGTTCTCTTCGTTTTTAATTGCATGAAGTATCCAAGTGCTTTGAACAGGTGTTTATTGTAGTGATAAAAGCAAATACACTACTTTTTAATTATCTCTTCCACAAAGAATCCCCTTAGAGTTCCTTTATATCCATTCCAGCTCCCTTTAACTTATTAAGCCATATGAATACTGCTCTTAAAATCTGAGATCTTATCTCCCAGGGGTGGGGTGAGAGAAGTGCAAACACCATCACCTTATGAAATCCTCTTTAAAATTGGACCTTTTTTAACAAGACGAAATCTTCAGGATGCTCATACAAGTGAGCTTTACAAAGCTATGTTTAAAAGAGCTTGAAAGAAGTTAGAACACATCAATCTGTTGCTATAGTGCAACTATTCACACTATTATGTGGGTTTTAACAACCACAACACTTCAGTTTTTATGTAGTAATGGAGTAACTTCTAAATAAGCATCCATTTAAAATTCTTATTCATTTTATAGTGGATGTGAATTAAGTTCTGTTAATGCACCTGGTGCCTCAAGACAGATGGAATACAGAGGTTTGGCTCAGCTCCAGCTCAGAGACTGGCACTAGGTAGGTAAAGCCTGTGTCAGGAGGTAGTATCAATTCAGTAAAATTGTGTGATCAAGTGGGTGAGAAACTAGAACTGAAGACAAGCTGCTCGGTCGCCTTCCAGATAAGTGTTGTAGCTCTGACAGGGTCACAGGAACAGTGACTTAGTGGTTTGCTGTGTTTTGCTACCTGCGAAATGAGTGGCAGCATCAGTATAGCTGCTATGTGATGATCTGTGATATTATACACAATGAATAGAGGCAAGTATGTGTCTTGGCTTGGTAATGGAAACTTGTTTAATAAGACTCTCTTTAAAGACAATTGTAGATCCAGGAAAAGAGGGAATAAAAAGGGCAAAGAAAAATATAGTACTGGGAATCAAACAGGATTAGTTCCCTGGCTGGTTCAAAGTTGTTTTTTTTTCTTCTGACTGAATGAGCTGTTATTTTGATGATTTCTCAGTTTCTGCACCAGAACCAAAGAGCAGCAACAGCTAAAGTTCTTGTTACTGATTTGGAAGAAAACTGACCAGACACAAGCTGACCCTGTGGGGTCCTGGTTAGTGCTGTCTCTGACTCCTTGGATCTGCAAAGCACCACTCTGTGTAGACCACTCTTGCTTCTGTACTACCATGTACTGCTTTGCAAAGCCACACGTGGCCTGTTGAGTGTGCAGATCTCTGTCAAATGCCAAAGGTGAACTCCTGGTGGGGATGAACTGCTGCATCCATCTTTCCAGTTCTGTCATGGCAGATATCCGAGCTGTATCACTACTACCTGTGTCCTCTAAGTTCCTGTTAAATAACTCAATGGTTTTCAATTTAAAAAACACTAAAATGCACCCAGCACTTTCTGATGTACTTCAAGAACCAGAGACCTCCTGTCCTATCTGATGCACAAACTCTGTGAGCCAGAAATTGTTGTGCTTTAGATGAGCCAAGGTAACTCATTTAGTGCATGTTCTGACCTCACAACATATACAAATGCATTTATTGTAAGGTTAGCATGCAATCAAATCCAAATTTGAGTTATCTCACTTTTGCTGCAGCTTAAAAACATACAGATAAAGTGCTGCTGAGGCTCAATGAGCTCTTTGTACCTTTGCTGTTTGTTAGAGCTGTAAATTGGGCCTTCTGAGACGTGTGAGGACAATATCAGAGAGCTGGTGCCCAGCTGGGCTTAAGCTGGAAATCCCACTTTGGCAATGACTGAAAGCCCACAAGTACAGCCGGCAGGTCTGGATTTCGTGTTGAGAAGAGCATGTGCCTATTTTGCCTGATAGTTGAGACGAGGAAAGAACACATATTTAGGTGTAATTTAGTGTATGTTAATGTTACTGGAGTAAAGCATCATTGGGTAGTACTTTTCTTTCTTGGAATTAAAAAAAACTTTCCAAATTTTTGGTTGTTTTTTTTTTTTGGTAGAGTTTGGGTTTTTTGTTTGTTTGGGTTTGTTTTTTGTTGTTGTTGTTGTTGTTGATGTTTGTTTGTTTTTTCATTCTTGGCATAGGTGCTACAGTATGTGAGAAATGGGAAAGTTAATCCTTTCTCTGCTGTTTCCAGTTTTAACTGAGTGCTTGAATGTTTGCAGGTTATGAAATGGGAGAGAATGATGTGCTCAATGATTATGTGATGTTAATCACATTTTTATACATGCAAGATTGCCTTTTACTGTATGCATACATTTTACCCATAATACCAAGACTTTTCTATCCAAATTCCTTTGGATGAGTTTAAAAAAGAGCAAACAGCAAATTTCTCAGTTCTCAAAGCCTGCGTATCACCTGCATTGTCCATGCCATGATTAATATGTGCTCAATGGTTGTTTGCTTTGTTGTACTTACTGGAAATAATCTAAGTTCCATAATCAATATTTTCAGAAATATTGGTGAAACTTTTTGGTTTCTTGTTTTGAATAATTTTATATTAGCAAATGTATGAATGCTTTCATTGTGTCCAGCAGGACTGTACACCTTACCCATTGCTCATATTAACAGTCATCCTGTAAGAAGAACATAACTGGTGTGATTCTGACTTGGCCAATTTTTAATTTGAAATAATGTTTGAAGCAGCAGCAAAAAAATATAGGGAGCAGGCACCTGCCTGAGGATTTCTGTTTGTATTATTTAGCTTTTAGGATCTGTTATTTGTGTCACTGTTATGGAAACAGGGAGCCAGTTGTGACACAGTATGACAGAGTGCCACTGAATTCAAAAGCATATGACAATGTGAACAAGTGGAGGACTGATCTGTTGTTTTTCAGTTGCACTACAGCTAACAAGCGATCTTAGAGCTTTCCCTCGGGAAGCCTGTCCTTTTTGTGAGATGCAATTGTTTTAATCCTTGAATGCACCTCTATCTTTTAAGAAACACTGCAGGTCATGTATATTTCCAGTGTGTCGATACAGCTTATCTGGGCATTATTTGTTTCCAGAAAAAGGATGGTGGCAAAGAACATTATAGTACTGCTCTGAGGCTCATCTTGTCTTGAGATATGAAAAGATTTAGCTCTGGAGGTTGAAAAATCCTAGATTTTTACTGCATTTCAGTCTCAATTCTCACACTCGTTCCCCTTCCCTATTAATTTTAATACTTTGCATGAAAAGCTCCATTCTTATTAGAAAAAAGTTTCAAACTCTCTTGTTTTAGTCCTAAAAATCTGAATAAATGCACAGAAATGTACAGAGGCATGCATCAGATTTTGAAAATTAAGAAAGAAATCAAAATGATTTTTAAGGCAATCTCATGGTCCCAAATCACACTTTCTAAATGCGTTGCTTTACATAGGCAGTTTTGCTCTTCTGCATTGTTTCTAGCTGAAGCAACATTTGGTTGTACCAATTACTTGGCAGAATTCTTTCCAGCTGCCCTTAATATGAAATTTTTATGCCTAGGTCAGTCATTTTGCTTTGCATTTTGCTCAATTATGAAAAATATACATGTAAATATTGTTTTTCTGCTTTGCCTTTTATTGCTTTTCTGCAAAAAAACAAGAGCAGCATAGGAAAACTGTGTGTGAGTGAATCAAGCTGATGAAGTCTGAATCCATCCTAATACCCTGATGAGATCACATCGATGTAACAGGAAAAGGAACAAAAAGGTTTCAATTCTATTTAAAGGAAAAAATCAAAGAGTAAATAAAGTATCACAATAAATATGTTTTACAATATTCTGTAAAATAGTCTTTAATGTTTCTGAAGTTAAGGTTCTTTCATTTCACCAGTTCTTTTGCATTTTGCATGGTACTGTAGCTGAAAAACATTCTTTTGTTAATGTAACCTCAATGCTGAAGTAAACCATGTCACAAAGCCCTCAGTTTTACTGTAGCTCAGGCAACAAACCCAGAACACACTAGCACTGATTTACCATGGTTCTAATCAGCATTTCGCACATGGAAAACTCACCATGTGTTTCAGAACCCTTTGACACTCATCTCTTTCTAATACAAGTGCCTGTTTCTCCCTCTGCTGGTTTCAGAATAAACGCCTTGTCAAAAAAAGAATTAGATTTTGACAGCTTTTTTCCTATGGTTAATTGAGGTGATAGATACACTTGACATTTATCTCAGCGCAGAAAAGAAGATTAAGACATATTTTTCTACATGCATTCTCTGTATTAGAGGAGGTCACTTTCCAGGGTCCTTTTAATATGCCTGTGCAATTAATAGTGGTGATAATTCCACTCCATATCACAGCGTCTTTAAAGTTCTCTTTCAAATTGGCAGATAAAACTCTCTTCTGTATATAGGACTTGAATTAGACTAATCTTTTTCAAGTTTGCCCTCCAGGCCTTCCCCCTCACAGTCCTGAAAATTAATACTGTCTGAAAAATACAAAGGATATCGTGCTAACTCCCTTAGTTCAAAGAAAATTTTTTAAGAAGTCATATTTCAGATTCCTTTAATTATTCCCACTAAATTTTTGAGGGTGTCCCCCTAAATTGTTACTTTTGCGGTAATGCGATTTGAATGTTCCACTTGTTAAGTGTCCAATCATATTGTGCAGCGGTTTCTGTTTCTTCTTGTAATGCAGCGTGGCTCTCTTGATTTTTCACAGAAGTTACCAGATGAATGTGAAGTTTAGATGGCCTATCTTATGTAATATGGTTATGTAATAATAATTTCCAAAGCAGAATTAATTAATGCATTTCCAAAGACCGCTGATTAATTCATACAGTTAAACCCTCTTAAGCAGAGTTATTAAAAGATCAAAGCCCACATATCACCCTTTCACATCCACAAAAAAAGTGCAAGTATTCAAAGTCTGCAGTTCACATACAGACGGTTTTGGGTTAAGGGTGGCTAGACAAGTTTGCTGCGTAACATAACTTTTTATTTTAAAGCTTGGTATCTAGCAGAAATGTGCTATAAAGTAATAGAATAATATTTTTCAAATATGTGTTTTTTCTAAGCCTCTTGACATTTTCTGTCTGCATTAATTACTTGGTTCTGACATAAATATTTTTTCACTTATTATCTCTTTTCCTTCTTTAAAAATTATTTTCTCTATGCTAATAAGTACAGTGAGCATGCTAGATGGGCTCTTTCCTCCAAACATGTTGCCTCTGGACAATGCTTGAAGCTACAGCTAGATCTAGCAAACTAGAATTTTGATTATATTACACAGTGTATAAATATGGTAATGCTCTTGCAGACAGGAATGCATGGACCCTGGGAGAGTTTTTAAATCCCAGGTATTCCTGCTATTTTCCTCACAAAGCTCTTGCTAGGTCTTCAGATGGTTGGTGATACTAATGAAGACATAAAAGATGTGTTTGAAGGATGAAACATTCAATATTGATATGTTGTCACTCCATTTTTTTTAAGTTTGATTTTTGGAAAATTTATTAATTTCTCTTCACTGAATATTTATAACTGTTGACTCAGATCAGGAATTTAGCAAAGTATTTAAGTGTGCCTTTGGTTGCTCCCTACTGAGAAAAACAGATGTGTGAAGATCCTTTTGATGTGGAAAGTATTTAAGTGTTTATCAAAGGATTTTTGTTTTGTTTTTTTTCAGTTGAGACCTATTTTGCTCTAAGAGTTGTGATTCTGCCAGCAATCCTACAGGTAAAGTAAGTGCAACCAGCGCAACAGTTCATGCTTGGAAGATGGAGTCCTTGGATTCTTCTTACCAAACATAGCTGTTCTCCATTGCGGATCTGCACAAAGTACTTTTTGATAAGAAGTTCTTGACTAACTTGTCTTCAGACTCTTATTCCTCAATAAGTGTGTTTTCATGAATTTTAGTTTAATCCAGCAATGCAGTTGGATTTTTGTATAGATGTTTCTTGAAAGAAGTAGTGTTAAAACCTGGAGTTAAAAAAAGTATTTGCATTCCATTTGTCACTCTTTTTAATCTGTGTTTCCAGCAGATGCTCATCCATTTCATGCTCATGAAGAAATTAACAGGACTTTGACACATAGCTGCTTACTGCTGTTTCCATGGAAACAGAACATTGAATTAAGGGTTAATATAAGCACATAATGTATATGTGTCTGTATAATGTGTATGTTGTAGGAAAAGATGGGTATCTTCTGTGGAGTGAAATGGGCAAAACTTGCCTAGCTCTTTAGACCTTTGACTGATGAATAAGGGACAGTCAGCAGCAAACCCCAGATCTCTCCATTCAAGGATCTGTTTGCTACCTGACTGCTGTAATCTGAAAATGAAAGTTTAATTATAAAACTAAAGATTTACTTTTTTGTTTGTTAAATAGGTTTGGCATTTTCTAGTTAATGCAAAATGCATATTTTTATCTGTAGAAAACCACATTTTTTATATTAGAATTACATTGTGTGTCTGAGCTTCTGTAGAGCTGAAAATATCTGGGATTTTCTTTCCTAGTCTGCCAAATAAAGCAGCTAGCTGATTGAGCCATATTTTACAGGGACATACAGTACTATTTGTACCAGATTTCAGATACAGCAAATTTTCTGTAATGTGTTGACTAGCCAATGCACCTAAACCTAGGAAGAGCTGAGGTTTGGAGGAACCCAACAAGATTACTAAGGTACTGTGATGCCTTCGCTATCTGCTGCTAACCCATCAAAATGCTTCACTGTGTTTTTTTAAGTATCTGGGAGGCTTCCTCTCTCACCCAATAAATTCTAGACAAAGTTCCACTCTTATTTACCACAAAAAGCTTTTCCTATTATTTCTCTTGCCCACATAATATTTTATTTCTGAACCATCTGTAGGTTTTCTGTTTTGATTTTTTGTGTGTGTGTGTGTGTGTGTGTGTGGTGCAAGGCTTTCTTTTTGCCTGTGTTTGTGGTTTTTGTTTTGTGGGTGTTGGCTGGTTGGTGTTTTGGTTTGGCTTTGTGTGAGTAGGGGTTTTTTTGTTTTTGTTTTGTTTTGTTTGTTTGTTTTTAATTCAAGTGATCTGTCCTTACTGTTTTAGCAAACTAAACCACTTGGGAATAACACAATTTCACGTGCTATCCTTAGAGCAAAAGCTAAGGACAAGAGTCCTTTAATACTTTGTGGTCAAGCTCAATTCAAAGTTGATATAACTAAGAAAGAAGTACATATTTTAAGGAATTCATCTTTATTTAATTAATATGATTTAGTAGCCTACCAGTTCACATAGGTCTTTGATTAAATGCCTACAGAAAATTTCCTCATTTGCTAATATTTTGGTGTCATGAAACTGGCCAATGCAAGCGGCTGTATTTTCCAGAAATATTTTTTGTTGCCATGCCCTAGCTCTAATAGTTAATTATCTTCCAAGATGGCCATTTATTTTTGCCCTAGTGATCTCCAGTTTTCACAAAATCTACATTCTCTACTGGGTTTTGAATGCACGTGTCAAATCGCTATTAAGTTATATCAGCCTATGGGAAGCTAATACACTGAGCCCTGTGTGTATGTTTATTACAGCTCTCAATTCTCAAGTGTGAGAAAAATGGAAAAAAAAAGAAATTATGTGCTTTCAATGGTGCATTTTAAGCACAATGCATATCTGGAATTGGTACATGGTTCTTTTGAGCTCTTCTTTACCTCATTAGTAGATCTTTCCTTCCCTTTCTGTCTCCAGCTGTCAGGCAAAAAGGTACACCCATACTTTGGTTTGACCCTACTCTGTAAGCAATGCTGGAACAGAGAGTCTCTGCCTTTCTTGTTCACTGTGGGATTGGTATAGTGTATCAAAGTAGGATAGGAACTTAGCACTTAGTGATTTAGTGTTAGCTTTAAAGGTTTTGATGATGGTTCATGTCTTGCCTCCAAGAAAGGCTGCTTCTGATGGATTTGAAGGCTACAAAGGGGTACACCATGTTTTACAAAAGGAAGGCAAATTTCATGTGTCTCTGGAGAGGTCAATAGCTGCCTCTTAAAACTCTGGAGAAGCTGAATTTCTGCACATTTATCATCAAGTGCCAGGTCCTTTGGTCACAGTTGTGAGGTCATAATTTTTAATTAGGAAAGTCTTAGGCCTTATAGAAGAGGAAAGTGTGCAAAACCATAATGAAAAGATATCTCCGTGTCCTTTCTCTTCCCTTTAAATAAAAAAAAAAGGCTTGCGTAAATTAACATCAAGTATTGTATTGACAACCAGGGAAACTCCATCTTGGAGTCCTTTTTAGGCATTTGTTAACCACTCTTAATGTAACTTCAGACTTATCTGATAACAATGTGGTTGGTATCAAGGATCCAATACAAAAAAAATTAAGTGTCACTGCTACCAAAGAATAAGCTAAGTTTTTAAGGCAATCACAACTATTCTTCTCTCTGTAGTCAAATTATGAAGCTTTTCAATAATGATTTTATGCCTTTCATTACTTTACATGCCTCTCTGCCTTAATAAAGAAGAAATATGGTATTGCGGTGCAACTGACACTGTGAGTGTTTAAGCAGCATGTACAAAATTTATTGGCTTCTGTTCCTCAATGAAAATGTGTTACTGCTTTCTGCTTTTCTAAATAAAAAACGAAATTGGGTTTGTGAGAGAAGGGTTGTCATGGGACACCTGGAAACCATGAGTCTGAACTTTTCTATTGAATTACTATGCATGCTTTTCACAGAATCACAGAATCACAGAA
>NW_010159014.1:0-10572 GCF_000695765.1 Mesitornis unicolor
GTTCTATTTAGCTCAAACCAGGACAGTATGGCATTCTTTGATGAAATGGGACAAGGGGTCCCATTGTAAATAAAAGGCATCAATACAGTTATGTTGCTGTCATCTGGCCTTCCTGATGGGCTACTTTCAACCTTTATTTTATTAATTTATTATCAGTATAAATATTTTTTATTACAAATGGGATGGGGAGCTGTGCCTTTTTATTTATAGTAAAGACTGTTTTCTTAATCATATTGTTAAAAATAGCTTCATGAATGGACAGAAGTACAGAATATAACACAGTGCAGTTTGGGTTAGGGTCATCAACAGATTATCTCCAGATTATCTGGATTATATGATTACCCCTGTGAAATGTAGGTGTGTTACAAATTAAAAATTAATCAGATTTTACAAAAAACTATTATTAAGTCAAGATAACAACTGTTAGCCTACATGTATTTAAGTCATAACGCATTTTAATGTGTATTTCATCATCAAGACAACAAAGCATAAAAGGACTGGTAAAACTCAAATTCTTAAACTCATTTTAAAAGATCTTGCACTGACTGTATCAAGTAGTTTGACTACAGGGGTTTTGCTGTTGTTACCCTGTCCACTCCCTAATGAATTTCAAATATGTCTTTATCTTGACCATTTTCCCCTCCTCCAACACTCCAACAGCTTTAACAAAGCCAACTTCAATTTCCCTTGGCAAGTTGGAGCCTTGATTCTTCCTGGAATATAGCGCAGAGAAAGGCACTTGTGTTACCCTAGCTACACGAAATACAGTACAATGAGTCAAGACTGTAGCAAAGGGAAAGTACTGCTCTGAATTTCTGCTTCAGAACCAAAATGTCCCTTCCCCAAGTTCTCATACTCTGATTGGAGGAAGCAAGTCCATTCCAAGGGATTTTCTGAGAAAGTCTGGCACACAAAATAGCCCTACTCACCAGCAGACAACTGCAAAACCCACTGATCCCTCTGCATTTCTTGGGAAGAAATAACTATATGAAATTGGAATGAAGACACAGTCCTGCACTGTACACATATCTTAAAATCTGTATACATGGACATTGAAAACCTTTCTTCATCTATCATATAACAGAAGTTACCCTTTGACTAGAAAACAAATCAACACACACGTTCAAAATTAGGTCTGAAATTTGCTTGAACAATGAATTTGCTTGAAGTCTGAAATTTGCTTGAATTACGATGGCATTGCTGAGATAATTTCTTTGAAATGGATGTATATAGGAAAACGTAAGCACACAGAGGGTTAGTGCTGCTCTGAATGCATACTGTGGGACCCTAGCCAATTAGATGAACTAAATTAAAATACTGACTTCGAAATGAAGGGCCAAATTTAGTTCAGTCAAATTAAAACAAGTGTGAAATCAATGGAACCACTCAGAAAGTAAAGTTGAATGAGATGCAAAGTATATAAAAATAATATCCTTGATTTTAATCATTAAATATTCCATGCGAAAGGAAATGTATTTATTCTGCCCAAATGATGGTTGCCCATAATTTGTAGGTTGGCAAGGTCAATACAGAAACACACTAATGGATCATGATGGAGGCAATTTGAAAGCTCCTCGGTGCCGCCTAATAACTACTTGCTATTTGTAACTTATCTACGTGTGATTTAGGATTTCATTATTTGTAATGCAATCTAATTATCATTTACATATCTGCCATTGAAGATTCTCTCTATTAATTGTTTTTATTTGCATGCTACCTATGTTTTTGGCAAAATAACTTTCACATCCTCAGATGTGATCATTAGGAAGTACTCTGTCAAAGACAAAAGCTGTCAGAGCAACCTCAGAAGTACTGTGAGAGACCAAGAGGGTCACAGGTGGTTCAGGATGGATTTGCTCCTGTAACAGCGTGCTAACAATGGTCATGAAATTCTGAATTATTTGTCCATCACTATGCCCAGTCCTAAAACCATGTCCTCAATATTTTTTGACTCAAGGCCTTGCAAAAAACAGGCTGTAACTTTCTGGTTATTTAAGCTTGGAAGTCTTCTGTAGATTTTAATGAGTTAAGAGTCTTCAATCTGCAATGTCTTAAGCTATCTTGAGATGTTCAAGTATATACAGCCAGCTGTCAGATACTCCTATGGAATTTAAGAATGTCAGCATGTTAGTGGATATATGCAGAATCTTTCCTGCTTGGCTTTTTGTGCACAAAAACTCTAGTGGCTCAGCCTTTATTGGAGTATTTCTTATATATCAGCTTTTATAGGGACAAAACCAGTCATATATTTCACCATTATCAAATATTAGTAACTGGAAATAGAACATCATTGTTATATAAGAATTTCTATCACCTCTTTGTTTCTTTAATGATTAGGTATTTTGTTAAAAGAAAAAATATTGGTAGATTTCCTCTGTGATACTTTAACTGTGACTGTGAGTAGGATTACTGATACCATTTCATGGCACCAGCATATATGTCTACAGGATTTATTACTCAGTTCATGTCTGCTTTTTTTATGGATTTCATCCAAGATACGCTTGAACACTGAGCTCTTGAAATGTCTCCCTTGTGGTAGTTCAACTGCACTGAGCTGCATCAGCAAATAGCATTGACACTCACGAAGGCAGCAACTGTTACATTCCAGCACAGTTTGATTTAGTGCAGAGTTTTTGTAGATGTATTCTGCTGTAACCCTTTTCTACCCATTACTTGATGCAGGCCAGGTCTAAAAATCAGTTTAATGGTGTTGAAAAGACTCTAGTATTCCTCTGAAATTTTATCTTGCAAATATGATGAATACTAGCACGGTCATGGTCCATCATGTGAAGAAAAATACAAATGTAAAATATTTTTTTTAACTCCTGCTTAGCCACTTACAGAAAAACAGTTAAAGATACTAATCTTAATCATTGAAATATTTAAAAAATATTTCAAAATTTGTAGCATCAAAGATCATTTCTAGAAGATGAGGCATAGGATCTCTACACATCTATCATCTGTGTCTACATATGCAGTTTCAGTGACAAATTGTGGACATCAAATAACATTCAGTAAGTCTGCTGCATGCATAAAGGTACTTGTGAGTGAAAATCTGGGTGTGGAATCATGGAAACATAATTAAATATTTGGCTCTAAGCTTTACACTGGTATGTAAACATGCAGTGAATTTAAAGTGGGTTAAAGGAAGAGGTCACTGTACTGGTAGTTCACTAATCAGCCATTGGCCTCTTACCAGAAACAGCACACAGATTTCATTAAACTGCTCTTTACCTAAGTGGGCGAAGAATGTACATCAGCTGTCTTCATTGAAGGACAAATGGCACACAAGTGTTAAGGCTCTTACCACTCTCAGTGATGAAAGGGAAAAAGAAAAACATATACACATATAGCATCTGCCAGTTAATATGTTGCAATTGTTAAATAATGGACAACACTGGAACAAGAAGAGACAATGGCTGAAACCTGGTGACAGATGAGAATGAAGAGTCCTCAGTTTTGTGGTTATAAAGCATGGGTCTCAAAACAGATAAAGTGAGGTGGGTAGCTGTCCCAGAGACTTCCTGGATGATGCTGCCAAGTGAACCTGGGCATTCATTTTCAAAATTCTTCATTTAGACAAATGTGAAATAAATGAGAGATATTAGCAGCTCAGAATGTCCTGCTCTAATTCTCTCAGACAAGGCCCCAAATACAGGTAGACTCTAATACATTAAATGTTAATGGACATCAAGCAGAATACGTATTGCTTGAGGTTTCCCACCTCCAAAATGGAGTGAGTTAGAGCAAGTCCAGAGGAGGTCCATGAAGGTGATCAGAGGACCTGAGCACCTCTCCCACAAAGACAGGTTAAGAGAGTCGAGATTGTTCAGCCTGGAGAAAAGAAGGCTTCAGGGAGACCTTATAGCATCTTTCCAGCTCCTGAAAGGGTCCTATAGGAAAGCTGGGGAGGGACTTTTTACAAGGGCAGGTAGTGAGAGAACAAAGGGGAATGGTTTTAAACTGGAAGAGGGTAGATTTAGACTAGATATTAGGAAGAAATTCTTTATTATGAAGGTGGTTAGACACTGGCACAGGTTGCCCAGAGAAGTAGTGGATGCCCCCGCCTGAAAAAGTTCAAGGCCAGGCTGGACAGGGCTTTGGGCAACCTGGTCTGGTGGGAGGTGTCCCTGCCCATGGCAGTGGGATTGGACCTAAATGATTTTAAGGGTACCTTCCAAACCAAACCATTCTAGGACTCTATGAAAAAGGACACAGGTTCAGGTTAACAAACACAAGTCAACAAACATTACTGGGACTGTCCTTGCTGTCTCTTACCATAGCATGATTCTACTAAATTTGTATAATTTCAACCTATATTGTCCGCCTTCCTTAGAAATATCTATTAGAAACCTGAAACAGGCAGGGTTTGGTGGCCATCCTTCCCTTGTAACCTTTCCTCCCTGCTGACAGCATCACTGTAGAGACTGGTGGATTAAATGCACGGTGAACTGACGCTCCTCTTCATCCACTATGATTGTGTAGTCTCTTCAACTTCTGTGCCACCTTGTCCTAGTTGAGGACAGGCAGTCCTAATTGATAGAATTGCAACTAAGAGAACTCACATTTGTAAAATTCACTCAGAGAAGAATATGCAAGATTGTGCTCTTAGAAGTCCACTACCCATATGACCACTCGAGAGAGCATACTACTCCATTTCTGTTTACTTCACACCCTTCCATGATCAATGTAACATGTTCTACCATGGCACAGATTTTCAAAGCAGTGCATGAACATCAAGGCAACATTAGATGTGTATGTCAATAACCATTCATTAATGGATTCTGTTCTGGGGAAAAACACAGTAGTAGCGGCAACAGATTACATTCTCACTGCTGCTCATTCAACTCCTTCAGACAATCTCTAAAGATCTCTTCTGTCTATGAATTCCTGTTTCCAGATGGACAACCAGTAGTTTTATGAAACAGGAATCAGACAAGATCCAGTGTTCTATTGAAAAGAATCTTGTTGGCCAAGCAAGAAAAACATGTAGATGATAGAAAATGTTCATGAAGAATTTTCTGTTAAAAACGGTACCTGGATGGATGATAAATTTGTTTATTATGTCTGCAACTGTCACCAGCCTTGGTTTACATGCTGATGGCCTGCCTCACACGTTTTCTCTATTCATTTGTTTAACGTACCACCTTTAAACCTTTTCAACCTTCCACCTGCTGCATGAAACTGTATCCTCAAAGTGTGTATATTGTTTGTTTTACTTTAAATACATTGTAATCAATACACTTTTACCTTTAATACAGAGCATTTATATTTTAAATTCCACTTAAAATGTACTTGGCATCCTATGACTAATCTCAGAGAAATGGCTGGTGTAAATTGCTTCAGGCAATAACAGCTTTAGTTGCTTGTGCTAAATTTATCTTCAATTGTGAATCAAAACCTTTAGAAAGTCAGATTATTCCTATACAGTGATACGAAATAGAAACTAACTTGGGATAGATCTCAACAGCTGACACCAAACACCATCTTGGCAATATGCAGTTGAAAAAATATTTTTAGCTTAGAAAAATGTGGATCAAATTCTCACAAGCAATGACCCAAATACAAAAAGATCATTTTACATTTCTGTTAACAGAGAGTCCTTTCAATTCCCAGCTTAATAGAGATAGTTCATCAACTTCACTAAAAGGAAATAGTCTTTGGGTAGGCAAAATGGCAGTGACACTTTCATACTCTTGTAAACCAGGATTTGGTAAAGTTAGTAATTTTGCACAGACTGAAGGTCAACAGAAAATTTTGTCTATGGAATTAACTAATCATGTCTACGAAATGAACTAATTAATCTGTGATATTTCTGTCTGAGCAGCACCCCCAGTTAATCATGTATTCCTCACAGTTAGTGATCAGGTCTTGCAGTCTAAGCTATTAATTTTACTTTGTTTCCTCATATAATGCTTCCAAAAGATGTAAACTGCATATTGTTGAACAAATCCTGCCATAATTTACTAGATTAAATAACTGTACACAAATACATATTTAATTGACTACTTAAAACTTTCTTCCTTCCTTCCATCCAGCCATCCATCCATCCATCCATCCATCCATCTATCCATCCATGTGTCTTATTCTTCTCATTGTCTTAAAAACAGTATATTAATGCAAATACATCTGCACCTTGTTCTCCCTTTTTAGGACAGCAGTTTTCTGTCAGATTTCTCTTTTTTTGCTTGGTTTCTTCATCTCAGTTATTTGTCTAGGGAACACAGTAAATGCTAGTACTCTGACAAAATCACCAACTTTAAGCAAGAATAAACATCCCAGCTACTAGATGATGGGGAATCACAATTTTGGTTTTCCCTTGACTTTTACAGTCAATACAACAGTAATATTAATATTTAAACATGCTCCATGACCATCTAAGTTGACATGTCACTGATGCAAATTGGACAGTAACACCTCTTCCACCTGTTGTGAAATTTGCAAACTCGAGCAAATATCACACCATCTTTACATTAATTTTGAGGTTTTATTCAATCATAGCTTTACACTTACAAAAGGAAGACAAAAAAAAAAAATTGAAGCAATCACAGGACATATTACCACCATCCATAGAACACCTCAGCTTGTTTCCTATTTCTCTGTTCAATAAACTAAAAATTCAGTTAAGTCATTCTTTGTAAGCTAGAGAACAAATTTGCATAGGAACTGCACAGCTTTCCTTATGACGAAGAAAACTGCTCTTGCATCCAGATAACTGCTAGATCCTGCCAAGGAAAATCAGGTGCTTAAAAGGCAATTGATTAGGATAACAAACAATAGTGAAAATCACTAAATCTGATCCTAAAAAAACCTCAACAGATCTGCAGTCACATAGAGAGAATTGTAGCCTCCAATCAAAAGAAAAATTGAATGTATATACAATGCACCATCTAATGCAATGCAAAGATTATGAAGTTGGTTCTAAATAAACTTAGGAATTGCATTGCACAGAACTTCAGCTTTCTCAGGCAAACTCATTCTACTGAGAAAACAGGTAAATTAGCTCATGGTTTGCTATGTACTGTTTTGGCTAGGCTGTGTTTAGTACCCAGGTAACTCATCATTACAACTGACTGCAGTGCCTGTATATGAACATGGAGACAAAGTTCATTTTTCAATAAAACATTTCCTTCATGAATTCATCAGCACCACTTGACCACCAGGGAAGAACTTTCCTTTATACAGGAGATGACTTTGATGGACCCCTACAGTTGATGTTGAGCATGTGTGGAAAGCAGAAATTATTTAAACACATTGTGCTGCTGCCTGTTAGTCGAGAAAAAAAAAGGAAAAGTAACATACAGTTTTATTGGCCTTGTTTAGGTATGGGCAGCCTGGTGCATCAAGTCTGAAGGTATATTTCGATGGAGCCTAGCTAACTGAAAATGCATTGCTTCGTTGTAATATTTCATTTTACTAAAATAGAGAAAACTTTAAAAAGTTGCCAGGAAGTTAGTACTCAGTATTTACCTTAAATCTAGCTAAAGTCTCATATTTCATTCCTTCATCCATTGGTCTCTAGTCAGTGAAAGGACACACTGGTCCTCAATCATATTAATTGTGATAGCCACCTAAAAGGCTGTTTTGCAATTGGAGATTGTGAAGTACAGGCGCAGTGTGGCCACACTGGCTTCTCTGTCACTTTTAGCAGGAATATTTGAGTGGTGGATTATGCCACTATTCTAGTTTTCTTATACTAAGAACTGGTTTAAAATACCTATAGTAGGAACCAGGACATGCAGTAGAACTTGAGTATTTCTAGTTCCCCAACATACCCACTAAACCCTCTGTTACCATGAACTCCTTCCTACATCTTTAGACTGACAGCAGAGTGAGAAACAGTATCATGAGTCTCATTTTAAATTATGTGTGCGGGACAGAATAGCCACTATGTTGGTATTAATAAACTGGCAGGATATCAAATAGGCAGAAACTATGCCTTCCTTCTACCCCTCCCAACATCTCCCTGTTAGTACAGTCCCTCTCCTCTACCTGAGTCACTGCTGTTTGTCACAAGACTCTAAATTTGTTAACTTTTTGTTGTGGTTTAGGGCTGGGCTGGCCACTAAATCCTGGACAGACGCGCTCTATTAACCCCTCTCCCCTCCCTTGAAGGGAAGAGAAAAGAGAATAAGGGAGAGAGACTTGACAGGTTGGAAAATAAAACTAAGAGATTTAATGAAACAATAATACTAATACTACAGGATAATAATGTAAATAGGAAAATAATGAAATATATATACAGATATTTACAAATATATATACAAAACCAATATAAAATTCTCCCCTCACCCTCCCCCAATGACGATTCCATCACCAGAGGCTCTGCAGAGCCAGGCCCTGGAAAAGTCCCAGTCCGGACTCAGCAGCAGGTGGGAGCAGGATGCAGGAACACAAGAATCAGGATCAGAGGCAGATGACCCAGCAGGGTTCTGCTCGAACTTTGGCCGCTCCAGGATTGAGATGGACAGAGAGGTCCAAGATGGAAGGTTTCCAAGATGGAAGAAGGGTCAAGACCTTCGTGATCCCTCGGTTTTATACTGAGTGTGACGTTTGCGGGATGGAATACCTAGTTGGTCAGTTTTGGGTCTGCTCCCCCCCCAGTAGGTGCAGACACAGCACCCATGGTGAGACAGTGGCCTTGAGATTATCACACTGTCTGGAAAAACATGCTGCTAGTTTCAGCAAGTTCAGCCACTTAGAAGAGACTGAGCTGAAAAGTAAAATCAGTAAATAGAAAAGTAGTTCTATTTAGCTCTAACCAGGACACTTTTGGAGACCTCCACCTGTCAGTTAGATTTGACTGCAGCTGACCAACAGGTTGCAAATGTTAGGAAAAGAATAGCAGAGGACTGGGTATCCAGGCAGATGTCAGAATCACACAGCATTGTGCTAGGAGGAAAGCAGGTCAGAGTTTGACTGATGCCATAGGAAATTGAGATAGGTATCTTTGTGAAAGAACTACAGAAGCATGAAAGCTATGGTTCCCTGTATTCAAAGTAGCTACTGTATTTGCAGTGTCTATTTTGATATTCTATCTTTATTTTTGTGTATTAAATGTAAAATGTGAAAAAGTTAAATAGGTCTGTTTTTCTTACATAAGTGTACACCTTGTAAATGTTTGCCATGTTTCACCATATAAAGCCTACAGTTTATACTATCCAAATATATTGTAAATGCATTGTTACTGCTGTACTTTTTAATCTATTTTTGATTGTAATATTTGCTCCATTTCTTTTAATCTAATAAAGTATTACTAATCAACTTCAACTATTTCTACCAGCAGCTTTGACCTATTAAGTTCAATGTCTTCAATGTAAGACTCCAGAATTTGCCTCTTATGTCCTTTTTCCTGGCTACAACAACTGCAACTAACACATTTGCAATGTAGCACTAGGGCATCTTGCCTGCTGTAGCTGTGGCTGGCATTTAGATATCCAAAGCTGGAGGTGGGATAGCTCACATGACTGGAATACTGTCATGGATGGCAACATACTTTTTAGGAAAGACAGGAGAGCAAGGCAAGGTGGTAGATTTGATCTTTATATGAGAGAACAACTGGAATGTATCAAGCTTTTCTTAGAGGTGGATGAAGAATGAGTTGAGAACTCATGGGTAAGAATTAAGGGGCAGCTTAATATGGTGACCCTGTTGTGGGTGTTTACTACGGGCCACATGATCAGGAAGAGGAAGTCAATGAGACCTCCTACAGGCAGCTGAAAGTATCCTCACAATCACAGGCTCTGATTTTCATGGGGGACTTCAACCACCCTGATATTTGCTGGAAAGGCAACACAGCTGGGCACAGCTGGCACCTCCAGGAGGTTCCTGCAGAGCATTAATGACAACTTTTCAACAACATCTTTGCAAGTTCATGGAGAACAGGAGTGTCTGAGGACTGGAGGAAAGCCAATGTCACTCCAGCCTTCAAAAAGGGTAAGAAGGATGACCCAGGTAACTACAGACCAATCAGCCTCACCTCCATCCCTGGAAAGATGATGAAACAGCTTGTTCTTGGTGCCATCTCTAAGCATGTGGAGGAAAAGAACATTATCAGGAGTGGTTAATATGGATTCATCAAGGGAAAATCATGCTTAACCAATCTGATAACCTTCTATGATGGCATGACTGGGTGTGTAGATGAGGGGATAGCAGTGGATGTTATCTACCTCAACTTCAGCAAGGCTTTTGACACTTTGTCCCATGACATGCTCACAGGTAACCTTGGGAAGTGTGGGTTAGATGAGTGGACAGTGAGGTGGACTGAGAACTGGCTGAATGGCAGAGCACAGACGGTTGTGATCAGCAGGGTTGTTGTGTCATGGTATTGTGGAGTGGAGGTGGGAGGGGTATTGGCACACCTAAGAGGCAGACAGAGAGGATGATCTGGATGAGGTGAGTACCTGAGGGAAGGCCATGTGTGCTCAGGAGATGCACAAGGGGACCATGAGCAAAGTTATCAACTCTGAGTTTGCCTCAAGACTGTGTTTTCCTAAATGCTCTACAAGCCTTAGAAACTGGGTGAAATTGTTCAGCTTTCACTGTTGTTATGGTTTAAGGGTTAACAGCCTG
>NW_010159015.1:0-28253 GCF_000695765.1 Mesitornis unicolor
GAGCGATTCTGTGATTCTGTGATTCTGTCAAGTCGCAGTCTAAACTAGAGTAACTGGTATAGTCTCTGGAAATTATTCATCAAATTACTCATGTTTATTACACATTCCGCATTACTCATCTCAATGATCCCTATGACACAGTAATGCACATTCAGTCATTAGAGCCAGAATATTTTTATTTCATTTTTACAGCTAAGTCCATTTGAACTTTAGGATTTGGCCTTTTATTTGGATTAATCATGGACCACTCCTCCTCAGAACTGAATAACATCGCAGTTCTTTAGCCAGAGTAAGCCAAAAATCAAAGAACACCTCTGTTTGCTTAACCTATAGCCTGTATCATGTAAGATTACTATTAATTCCCATCTGTCTAGCAAGTGTGCAATCAGCATATAAGTTGATGGCTTAGAAGCACAAGAGTCAAGAGCTCTCAGAGCTCAGAATATTCCTGTACTACTTTTGTACCTTAAGACTGAAGTTTTAATTTGCATATTGGAATTCATAGCTGTCTATGCTTAAAAAAACTGTGTATTCCATGTATAAAACTGTTTATAAAAGTACTAGTACTAGCATGAAACTGAGTACAGCCATTATTTATGTATTAATTTATACCTTCTATACTAAACATGTAACATAAGAAATCAAGAGTACTAATTTTCAGTGTATTACAGTTTCAGATATAGCCATAAATTTCATTATGTCCAGATGATAATTTTTAATGCACTGACTACAAACTGATTTATATACACATTTGTAATTATATTTTGCTACTCTCTACACAAGTTTGTCATTTGATCTTACACAAGAAGAGAACGAAGGAAAGAATAAGAATCCTTTGAGATGTGATAGGAATCCGTTTTCCTTGAAGAATGGTAACCCTCGGAGAAAATAAGATAGTCCTGCTTTTTCTGTTTCAGGTTCATAGCTCTGCAATAAGTGGATGCCTTTTTGCACTCCAGATACTGCTAATGGCCCCTCCCAACCAGTTTTGCTATCAAATGTTCTAATAACCAATTATTTCTCTCTTCATTCTAGTGTAAAAAGTAATAATTTCTTAAATAAATAAAACATACTGAGCAGATGGGCTAATGTAGTTCCAAATTCTGAAGTGACAGAAATGTTGTTCGTATTAAGAAATTATTTTAGGTCTACAATATTTCTTCAGTTTTACCTTAAAACAAGTGATATAGCACCCTTTGGAGCGCACACTCCAAAGTGTACTTTGGAGAGTACACTCTCTGCCTTCCCGGCTTAAAAGGCAACAGCAGCTGATTTCTCTCACAATCTTGTTTTAATAATTCTCCATTACTTGAAATAGATTTTTTTTGGCTGTCTCCGTTTAAAGGTCAAAGAGAGAACAGGATTTTCTCTCTATTATCCCCTACCCTCCCAGGGGGAGGCTTAAAAAAAAAAAGGAATAGAGAAAAAAATGCTTCACACAAGGTTGGAAGTTAAGACTGTAACAAGTTTAATGAAAAAACACAACAGAGGAAAGGAAAAGGTGATTAATAAGGGACAAAGGATATTTAACTATATACAAAACCCAATCACTGTAGTCCCAAGTGGAAGTGTCCGAGCAGTGCCTTGTGGCCGCTGCAACTGCTGTGACTCGTCAACAGGGACCGCAGTGGTGCTGGAGCAGATGGTGATGGATGGAGGTAGCCCTAGCCCAGCTGTCCCGAGATGCGACAGGAAGCAGCCCAGGAAGTCAGGAAAAGCCCGCGAAAACCTCGTTTTTTTATAGACTGTGGCCGGAAAGGGGAGGGAACAGTACTGATCTCTGACTCCCCCAGGGTCCTACAGACACCACCAGTCCTTCCTTTTCAGGCTGGTAACCCTTAAACCATAACACTGGCATAATTTAAAAGTATCTACATTGCTGTGTTTCTACACCTGCTAGTAGGATCTACTGCATTTTGGATATTCTCCTTCTCATACATCACCTAAAAGCAAATAATAGCATTACCTCAGCTGAAGACTGAGCAGAAAATGTTACTACAACAGAAACTTCTTTATCTTAGGATTGTTTTTATCTCTTTTCTAAGGATACCAAGTGTTAAAAATGGCACTTGCAATTTTGGGGTTGGGGTTTTTTTGTGGTTGGTGATTCATTGGTTTTATTATTATTATTATTAAGTAGCCGTTTATAAGGCCATAAGGTTAAAGAGTACAGTTCATCTCACTTTTTTTTCCCCCTCATCTGAGCTAGTCACCCAATCTCCCTTTACAGTTAGTGGAGCAAAACCATACCTCTAGGACAAGTTTCATCAGATTTCATTTACTTCTTTACACCATGATGCAATCAATTGCACCAAGAAATTATCTTTCTCTTCCTTAATTTTAAAACAAATCTATGGGATTAGTTCAGGTACATGTATTTTCCTCTAGGAACATGACTACTCCCTTGAAACATTTTAAGGTGCTCACCGAGAATGACACCTAAACATTCCTTCATAACCTCTGTACTGAAATATAAAGTTTATAAGCCTTAAAGGATTCAGTACTTCACTACTTCTTTGGTAACTGTCTGAAGGGCATTTTGCCTAACTTCTTTCTCTGTCTCTCATAATCTATGGGTTTATTTCTGTCATAGCTGAAAATCTGATGTTTATTGTCCCTGTAAAATAATACTGTTTTTCAAACTTCATACCAAAAATTATTTGCAAGCATAGTGACAGATTTGCTGCTAGCAAGCAAATGAGTACCATAGAAAAAAATATAAAATACTATGTACTAGCATGTACAGGCTTTTCCACTGCTTCTAATCCTGGCAGTATATTATTCTACAGTATTATATTAGTGCCTTGTGGTACTGAATATTGTAGGTTGATGGAACAAAATGTTGAAAAATTGTCAGAAAAAGTAGAACTAAATGACTCCATGACCTTTCAGTGACATGCCATAAGATGGTGAGAAATTTGCATGCAGGCTGAAAGGCTTTTAAAAAGTTACTAAAATGTATTTATATGACACAATTTTATATTTAAACCTTACCATTTCCTTCATAGAGTTCTTCATTATCTTTCAGGGGGGGAAACATAAAATCAACAAAACCAAACAAAACAACTGTTGCTGGAAGGTCTAAATAACAAATTAAAAAAATCCATTTGAAAACAATTTCAAAATCTAAATTCTAATGTATTATTCAGGTTTAATAATATTTTGCATTATATTAGAGCAGGAAGTGATTTTCATTTTTTTTCAAAAAAGGGTTTTTTGCTTGGTTTGTTTAAAAAACTTAGTACACCACGTGTCATTTAAATGAACAAAAAGATGAATTGCAAATGAAGGGAACTCAGTGAAGCATGAAACCATTTAGCAAAATATTTATACATCCCACACAGATTCTTGTTTCCCTAGAAAGATTATTTGAGTGTAAATGTGACATTTTGAAATGTGTGACTGCAGTGAAAACTGAATCAATCATAACTCATTTATCACTTAGTAATGAAATTTAATGTTTATCTTCATTCTCATTCTCATTCTCATTCAAAGAGGTCTTGTCCCTGTAATTATTGGCTTTGAGTCTGACCTTCCCTCTTTTTCCAGGCAATTAACTTTTTTCTTGCTTACACCTAACCTAGATAGCAGTCTGTTCCTCTGTAACAAATACGTATTTTAATCGAATTAATAACCCAGTTTGAGTCATTATGTCATAGCATTTTTAAAAATGGAATTCGACAGCATTTGGCACATTTATTATATCTTCAGCACTAGGTGTATATCCTTTTCAGCCATTTTAGGTAACCAGACAAACAAACAATTGTCTCTAGCTTCACAGTCCCAATGTAAACTTGTCTCCTGCTTGGGCTTCCACTTAAAATGATTGGTTAAATAAGAAAAAAGTTAATACACCTTCTGTGTACTAGCAGAATAGACTATGTGCTCACTAATACGTGATTTTCTGTTTGTGTTGTTTGAAGTTTTCGAACTTGCATTCATTTCATTTATGCATACATATAACCTGCACACATACAATGGACTTACAGCTATATTGCTGTATTGTTTAAGGTATCTTGTTGTATTTCCATGCAGAAATCAAGGAAACATCTCCTCTATCCCCATATCCCCCAAAAAAGGGGAAAAAAAGCACACTACCACATGATCAGGAATTTAAAGTTTGGTTAAAGATTTTATGGACATACTGGATCAACAAGGCAAACTATATCTAAACAAGCAGCATTAATTCTAACTCTGATTTTCTGGCTCAGAAACTGTTTTCTTCTTCTAATTTACACACACATATTCCTGATTCAACACAACATGATATCCTCATCCAGGGCATGCATTTTTACAAATGTTTGTCTCACAGATCCTTCCAATGGGAACAGTATGTTGGAGAAAACTGCCTTTTCATCAAAGTTAACAGTGTTGTGGAGAAAAAAATGGAATGCAACTCAGATCAGGTCAGGACAGAAGCAGTGTATTAGTGCAGCTAGAGAACACGGAGCAGCAATGTGACAGACTGCTGATATCAATTCTGCCCAAATGGGACATAGTTTATATACCCTTAGGATAGAGGATCTATTCTTCACCAGCACCAGCAGGATATGGTAAATAACAACAGCAATTGAAATCCTTCTGATAAGGGGGCTCTAAAAAGTACACCTTGGTAGGAATAATCCACTTATTTCCTGACTGAATCATGCTGACTAGCAAGACCATTAGCTGCAAACATTTCTTAACTAGGGAGGTCTGCAGAGTTCCATGAAACCTTAACTACCATGCTTCCACAATGGAAAAGTGAACAATTTTAACCATTCGGGTGTGTGCCAAAGCTAAATCAGACAGGAGGGGGATGTAAACTTTGGTTCTGAATCTGTAAGTCTTTCAGTAATGCAGAAACACTGTATTACTAATCTGTCTATCAGTAAACAAGATCATCACAGCCCATTTTTGGCTGGTGCCAGTCATTTGAAATAAATGCACTCTGTCAAGCTATGTTCCTAAGGCAAGAATGTGCCTTCCATGCAGGTATTGTTCATCAATAAAGGACAGTGCATTTCTTTTTAGGTAAGTGGAAGTTACCTGAAACAATAGCACTGAGTTTTTAGAAAGGCAGGAGCAAAAAAATAGAGGAATCCTATGCATTTCCCTTAAAGTAATACAGCTGATTTCACAAACTTTATTAAGTTTGAGTGAATGAATGAGCATAATTTCTGGTCATAATAGAAATAAATTATGTTACTGTTGGGTTATCCTGAGATGGATAATTACCTATTGTTTATAATTCCCTTACTGGGAAGAAAGTTTACTTCTTTAAAGTTTTTATGAGAGACTAATCTCAGTTTCCTTTCATTTCACTTGAAGTGCTAGCCTGTAACTATAGACTATCTCTCTAAGAATCAGTACAATCTTGTTGAGCACCCTTCTGCTACAATTGCAAGGCATAGTTCTTGAACCTGCCTTTTGTAGCATAGCATCATCCCTTACCTCCATTGCACTTCCCTTCTCTTTTAGATCTGTGAACTGTACATGGCATTATAAGAAGGTGGTTAGATGCTCCAAAACCTGTATGTTTTGGTACTGCAGTCAATCTATGGAAATGCATTGTTTAATACTGATTTTCTTTCTTATAAATAATGAAAATAATTGTAAGTTTTGTTTATAAGTTTCCTAGTGTTTATAGGTGAGAAGAGACAAATAAATAAAAATAATTTGCATTTATTAATATCTTATCTAACACAAGCTCCAAGAATTAACAACTTCTACACTATGTTAAGATGGATCATTACGCATCTTGTCTCATGAGACCCCTAACAATTTTAGATATTGAATGTGATATTGTCACCAAAATCAGGAACAGAAAAAAATCTTAACACTGATGTAGCATTAAGAAGCAGGCATTCTTTATTCGATGTCAGGTGCAAGGGGCATTATTTATTCCATCCAAGATCACATGATTATGTTCACTTTTCTTAGCATATTTATACAAAAAAGTTTCAGGATTAGGCAATCTAAGTTACAATGATTGGTTGCAATTTAAATATAATTATAACGTATTTAAATATTTGCTTAATCATTCTCTAATCAACTGCGCTTGAGTACAAGAGGTCTTTCGGTGGTCTCTGATGGTCCCTGGTGGATCTGAAGAGGCACTTTTATTCTTCTTGGTTTTTAACTTTATTTATTAATTCCTTGATTTCCTTTATCAACCAGTGTCTCCTAATCTATCTGCAGTACTTCAAAATGTACCAGGACGTATCAGTATGCCAAGATGTTTCAGCTCCAATTATTAAGTTGGCTCCAATTATAAAGAAAACATGTATTGTACCGGCTACAGGCTTCAACTACAAAGGAAACATATTCTTGAGTGCATTCTTGCTTGAAGCCCCTTGTAACAATATCATCTTTGTCCTCTCTTCCCCCACCTCTGTAAATTCCTCTGTTGCTTTTGGAAAAAAACTTCTGATAGAAGGAAGCTTATGCCTTAAGCAGCTTATCTCATCTCTGAGAGAGTCAGTTTTTTAGTTCCTTACCCAGCTTTGCATATGACACCTTTCATACCTTTACCCTATCCACAAACTGCTCAGTAGTACATTGTGATATACTGTGCCTAGCTGGCAGCTCTCTCTATGGATCCCTGTAAAATTTTTCTGTAGTACCATTAATATTAACATCCCAAGAAATGTTTGGAAAAGGTATAAAATTTACAATTATAGTTCAAGTAGTATAGTTCAGAAAATCAGCCATAAATGTGAGCATTCAAAGATGAAAGTGATAGCTATTTTCAAGTTGCTGATCCACAGAGTAAAAGTTTTTTATATACAGAATATCAGAGATGTAGGTGAGGGAGGGGCTGTGACACCACACTGGAGCACACACAAACTCGCAGTTTGACAGCAGATTTCCTACTGCCTTTCTATTCTTCTGGAAATATTTCTACCTGCATTTACAAGATATGAACTGTCTTTGTAATTTGGTAAGTCATACTCCCCAAGAAGCCAAGCCTGCAAATAAGATAATGGCTTCAGCATAAAAGTATAAGGCAAATTCAGATCTACATAACAGGATTTCCAGTGAAATTATTAGGTGAACTTTTTGATATATTAGTCTTGTTTCTAAATCCTATTAAGGCACTTACTGAATACAAAGAGGCAAGGGAAATTCATACATGAAAACAGCATGCAAAAGGAAAAAATGAAAAAAAGAGGTTAACAACTAATGGTGGCAAGGGACACAGTAAAATATTAGGAAGAGATAAGTATATACATTTGTGTCAAAGCCCGGGAAAGTAATACATCAAGTGTAACTGAACTACTGAGTAATTTGAGCATACATAAACCTGGAAGCAAAATGATTGCATATAAGTTTAATCCTATTTAGTAATTATGCTTAAATACAAAACTAGCTAGCTTATCTATTTCAATTAGTCCCTCTCCAGACAGGGGTTCCCTACTACTATGTATTGATACTGGAGTTTATGGAAATGTGCCCTAGGTTAAGTTGGCCTTTGAATACTAACAAATAGATATAATTAATAATAATTAGAAAACCTTTGGATTTGTTTAAGAGCTCTTCATGGTTAATTGCATTTTTGTTGGTTTTGTTTCTAAATATTACTTTGTGTTTATGTTTTAAAAACATTATAGATGTAAGAAACTGTATTAAGTTTGTGTGACAGAGTTTTCATAGTAGGGAAGAGACTATAGGGATGGCTCCTGTGAGAAACTGCTAGAAGCTCCCCTGGCTCTGATTTGAATTGAGCTCTGGCCAAGACCAAGACAATCAATGATGGTGGTAGTGCCTCTGTGATAACATATTTAAGAAGGGGGGAAAAAAGCTGCCGGGGAACCTGCAGCAGAGAGAGGAGTTGGGTGGGAGAGAAACAACCACACAGACACCAAGGTAGGTGAATAAAGGAAGGGCAGAGGTGCACCAGAACAAAGATTCCACTGAAGCCTCTGGCAGAACAGCAGGCTGTTCCCCTGTAGACCATGGAGGTTAAGAGTGGAGAAGGTATCAACCTGTAAGCTATGGAGGACCCTATGCCGGAGTAGGTGACCTCCTGAAGAAGGTCATGACTCCATGGGAAGCCTGTGCTGGAGTGGTTTGTTCCTGAAGGACTGTACCCTGTAGAAGGGACCCAGTCTGGAGCAGTTCATGAAGAACTGGAGAATTTTGTGGAGGACTGTCTCCCTGTGCCACTGGAGGGAGGAGGTAGAGAAATGAGGAGCAAAGTTGAGACCAGAAAGAAGGCAGGGGTGGGTGGAAGGCTTTTTTAAGATTTGGTTTTAATTCTCATTATCCTACTCTGATTTGATTGGTAACAAATTAAATTTATTCCCCCCCCTAAGTCAAGTCTTTTTTGCCTATTGCTGTAACAAGTGAGTGTTTGCTGCCTCCTTGTATCAACCCCATGAGCCTTTCATTATATTCTCCCCTCCTCACCCCACCAGAGTGAGGAGTGAACAGATGCATGGTATTTAGTTGCTGGCTGGGCCTAAATCACAACAGAAATCCCTTCTAACAATTTATCTGGAATTTTATGCTCCCATTCAACACTCTAGGATTCCCATTATGTATGATATCAGCATGCTTACTAAACTCAGTGTAGGTGAGCTGTGTTATATTAGACTTCAACAGCACACCCTGGAGTGTCTTATTGCTTCAATGATGGAAAGGTCAAACATTTACAGCATACATGTTTCACAGAACAATTTTACATTATTCCTCTTTCTTACCTTAACCTTTTGTGAAAAGTGGTTGCAAGGAAAATTATCAAACACAATTCAATTAAGCCAGGTTTGTTAAAGTGCCAATATGCAGAATAATTTTGTAGTTCTCTTTGAGTAATGAGTAAGATCACATACCTTGTATATAGTGTTATCATAAATTATGTACCAGTAGAAAATCCCACAAACTCTCCAATTTAACAATCTAACTAGATATTAATATTTTTTTAAAAAATGAGAGGACTGAATCTTGCAGAGTCTGATATGTTTATTGCAGAATATATTAAGCTTAACAAAAACCAGAGCTTCATTGGAAGGGAAAAATAGGATTTTAGGTCAACATCAGTGTTTCAGTACAGAGAATTTAATCCTGAGAACCATTCTGGGAAATAGCACACTGCAGTGGAGCAGTGCAGAAGAACCTGAAGCCATGATGAATGTGGCATGATTGTTCCGTGAGTAACTATATAATTATATCCAGAACTGTTAGTCTAGTAGTAACTTCTAGTAATAAATATGCAAAAGGAAGATATTTGTTAGTGCTTCCTCTGTTTAACTCTGCTTTGGTTTAATCTGGTCTGTCACACAGCAGTTCTATATACTATGAAGACTGACTGCACAAAATATTATTCCTCCTGAATAGTACTTCATCTTTGATTCAGAGCAGGTTGCTCAAAGCCCCATCCAACCTTCTTGGTAAAAGAAGCTCCAGTAAAGATGCTGCATCTGGTCAAAGAATGAAGAAGATGGGTAGCAGTAAGCTGCAACAGTGATAAAAGGCCTCTACTAATTGCAATCAAGGGTTAAGTGGCAGTTTCAAAGTTTGATTAATTAAGCACAGGTTTTAAAGGCAAATTAGCAAAGCATATGAAACATCCTTCTACAGATTAATGATGAATTTCTTCCTGTCAAGAATTTTAACTCTAGATTTCTACAAGCAGGAATAAATCTTGGAAAACAGGCAGCAAAAATTTTCTTCTTTACATTCTAAGAACCTTTTCCAAAATACTACCACGCTTTCAGCATAAAAGGCATTAAAGTAATACTTTTCAACTACATTTAAATTGGCCTCTGATCATGTCATTTTCCCTTTTAACACACAAAATACTAAATATGTGCATGTTTAAATGAACATGCCCACAGTTTTTTAATAAATAAATACATAAATAAATAAAACAGGTCTTGGCCTGGAGAAGTTCTTTAGTCATATATCAGGAAACTATAATCTGCCATTATTAGAAACCTTAATAATACAAAAAATAGTAGTCACAACTGGATCTTATTTTAAAACTTCCTTGACTGAAAGAATGTTTACTGTCATAGTCATCCTAGGAGTGGGAAATTCTAAGCAGTATTACAAGAGGCCAGTCATACAATCAAGTTATCTGTGCAAGTGAAAATATATAATCATTCAGTTCTTCAAAGGAAGAATATAGAATTGGATAGACAGATCTTTTAAAGCAACAAAAATTATAACAAAAATAATGGAGATCAATTGTGAATCCTTAATCACAGAGCAGTGAAATAAAAATAACAAAAAGATTAGGAGAAAGGCTAAATTTTGGATTGCCCATTTGAAAAATGTCTGAAGGCAACATTCTAACTCCATGACTAGGATTCCTACATGATATTACTAACTACCATTGAAAATGCAGAAGCAACTACGTGTGGTGACTTCAGTGAAATGCAAAATTAGAACAACTTGTTTTATATATTTATTAACACCTCACAGAAAAAAGAATATACCATCAAGTTTGAAACAACACTGAATTAGAGGAAATAGTTAATACTCTCAAGGCCATGCAGAACGACCTAGACAGGCTAGAGTAAATGGACCAAGAGGAATCTCATGAAGCTCAAGAACAAATGCTGAGTGCTGCCCCTGAGTGGGAAGCACTCGTGCAAGGGCATAGGTTGGTGCCTGCCTGGCTGGGAGCAGCTCTGAGGGAAGGGACCTGGGGTCTTTGGCAGACACAAGCTGAGCATGACTGAGCAGTGTACCCTGGCTGCAGAGATGGCCAGCATCACCCTGGAAGGTGTTCAAATGGGTAGAGTCAGGACATCAAAAGAAAGGATTATCCCCCTCAATTCAGCACTTGTGAGAGCACGTCTGGATACTCTGTCCAGTTTTTGGCTCCTTAGCACAGAGAAGACTGACCAACTGGAGTGAGCTCAGCAGAGGATTCACAAGCAGATCAGAACTAGAGCACTTGCCATGTGAAGAGAGACTGAATCTCCAGGCCTTTTTCAACTTGGCTTATGGGGAAGTATGAGCAGCTTTCAATATCTAGGAGGAGTTACTGAGAAGATGTAGCCAGGATTTTTACAAAGGGGGATAAATTACAGACTCATATAAATAGTAAGGAAATACACAAAAATGAGTAATACATTTTCTTAGAGGCTTTATATATCTCTAGAATATATTTCTAAAAGAGCAGAACTTTAAAAATAATAATCAGAAACATTAGCATGCATTTTTACATGAATTCACATTGGTCTTTTTTTTCCTTAAGTTGATATTTTCCCTAAATTATTACATATTTTTTCACAGACTCAACAGTGATACTAGCAAACAGAAGGAAGATACAACACAAGAAAACATTCTGCAGTGATTCAAGAACCAGAAGTAGGCAGTTGTCCTCTTCATTTTTCATCCTGCAATCAGTAGCGCTCTTCAGATTTTCTTACTTCCAGATCTCTTCGTTAACTTTATGCTTGCAGATCTAGATGTTGATATTACTTTCCTCTTCAATTTATCTGTCTCATCCTTTACTCTCAGAAAGTCTTTTACTCCACCATATCAAATCAACTGATGGTTACTGATGCAGCAAGCAGTTTTCTCCCTCTATTTCACAGATGATATCGAGAGGGACAGAAAGGAATTACTGTGATGCAAGGATAGAAGAGGCATTCAGCTATCTTCATTTGCTACCAAAGCTGTCTGCATTTTTGTTCTGGAGATCAAGTAATTAATTTCAGAAACAGATTTTTTTATTCCAAAGATCTATTTGTCAAATGTAGTTATTTAGCATCTCCATTGTTCCATGTGAGTTAAAGCTCCAGACCACTGTTTATTAGTGTTCTTTTCTCTCTTAGCTATTTAAAAACATTAATTTAAATAATGGATCAATACTTTAATATAAAAAGTGTGTTGTGTTGGGTTTTTTAAAGCATCCTCAGCAGCTTTCATGTTTTTTAGCAGGAATATAGTAGCTTATGGCTATAATACAAACAGAAGAGCACAGAAAAGTCAACTGATTAAAACAAAGTATTTGTGGAAAATAGTTTTTGTCATTCTGGTTATAAACTTCACAAAAAGTAGTGAACTAGATGTTTTCTAATAGGAACAGAAATCAACTAAAGCTATATATTTTTGCATGGCAGGGTTCAGAATTGATGATGAAGCATTAACATGTATAGTTTCAAATTCTTGACTCAAAATAATTCCATAGATCAGTATTTTAAAGCTAGAATTTGAATTAAGTTTGAGATAGTTTTGCAGTAAATGCAGTTGAACTATTCAGAAATATTTGTTCTATTTGTCTATAATATTTCTTTTTCTCCTTTACCAAGAATATATCACCAAAATCTTGGGGGACACAGAGAAAAAAAAACACAAGACAACAACTAAAATGTTTGTTTTCTGTTTATTTTCTTTTGTTGCTATAGAATATAAACCAGATTCCAAGACAGTCACTCATAGATACCTTAACAATTTCATCAGAACAAGTATACTTTTGACTTAAATATAGAGTACACAATAATTACTCTGAAATTATACAGCTTTTAACCAAGATAAAAATACAGTGATTTAATAAGTGCCTTAAGAACTTCCTGTGGAATTTAGGTTTTTGAAGAACCTTTGTGAATACACTGACATTTAATTAATAGCACTTATAAGACATGTTGAAAAATGCTATACTTTCTCTACAAGCATATCGAGAAAATGTTTTGTCACAATTACTGACATCAGTTAACATGAGGCATTAATGCTTACTTAAAATGACAGTGTTCAGAAAAACTGTATGAGATCTCAGTATTGCTAATGACATATCAAACCCAGAAGTATTTCACGCACACACTGAATAATGTGGCAAAGGCATACTGATGAAGATGCAAATGAACATAAAAGGAATCTCTTTGATCCAATGGAATTTGATGCTGAACTAATGGACAAAACAGACTAGAGAATTAAAAAAAATATTTTTTCTGTTCATTCCTTAAGCTCTGACACTGTACAAAAAAAATACTTGACTAACAAACCTTAAGTACAGACTTAATTTGAACGTAAACTCGTTCATGGCATGGAATAAACAACTTAGTCCTAGGGAAGCTAAGATTTGTGTGATCCCTGTTTTCTCGCATAGTCTCCCTCTCATCATCTCCCTGTCTCCTCTAATAAGTGTTTCAATAGATTTATTGTTCTACATAGTCCATCACCTTGTGAAGAACTGAACCTTTCCTGTGTGTGATGTGGGTTAAATAAAAGCCCATATGAGCAGCATTCCTCATGGGTGAGGCAAGGCAGGGCAGGTGTGGCCTGAAGTAGCCACCACACAGTGAGTATCTTCGGCTGCTAAAAAGACACAAATAAACTGCAGCCTTTTATTTTACATGATGAAGGCATCCAAAACTATCTCTGGAAAACTCTGAAATATACTCTGAAAAAGAATACCCTGGGGGCTGGGTGTGTAAAACAGTAGAAGAGAGAAGAAAGGACATGATGGCTATGTTCAATCTATTCCTAAATTTTTGTAATAACCCTAATTTGCAACTGCAGATGGATTTAAAAGTTTTCTATATTAATAAAGTATTTGTATTAGGTGCAGGTGGCCAGGTGCTGACAGCAGCTGTGGTGGCTGTAGGGGTAGCCTCTGTAAGGAGTGGCTGGGGTTGCCCCATGTCAGACACAGCTGGTTCCAGATGGCTCCGATGGCCCGACTGCAGCACACAGCTGAGCCTTTCAACTATGGATGGGTGCCTCCAGGAAAGCCAGGGTAAGAAAGGGCAAAATGCTGTCCAGCAGCCAGGGCTGAGGGAAAAAGGGTGAGAAACAGCCTTGCGAGTTCCGAGGGGAGAGAGGGAGGATGGCAGGAGGGGCTCCAGTTACCCCAGCAGAGATGCCCCTGGCTCCAGGAGAGACCGTAGTGGGGCAGGTGTCTACACTGTGGCCTGTGAAGGACACCATGCAGGAGGAGGCAGATATTTCCTGAAGGAATATCTCCTGAATATTCCTGAAATATTTCCTGTGGAAGGACCTGAACAGTTATTTTGTGTATAGCTAATTGCAGCCTTCTCCAACATCTTTTCTCTTAACAAACCAAGTAGAAAATTTCTGAGGATTTTTTTTTTAAACCTTTTTGGGGAGTTTGTAAGGATGACCATTTTACTCCAATAAAGTAACAATAATGCAAGATATTTTACTCAGGCTCTCATGTGAAAGAGTAAAAGCTTATACCTTTGCAGAATACCCACCCCTATCCCCCAAAATGTTTAAATATCTACCTGAGTACATTCAATACTCAGAAAGCCGTATGACTGAGAGTTAGCTTTTATTGCAGTGATTAAAGACAGACCCCTCCCTCCAGAGGTGGAAAGAATTTTTTTAAAAATTCTCTTCAACCTTTCATATATTGAGGACAAACTTTAATTATTCCAGAACAGCTCTGGTTGCTTTCCTGTTATCCACAGTCATGGTATTTTGATTCAAGTTTAGCACACCTCCTTGATTCCAATATCAACATCAAAGGTATAGCAAGTAAATTTTACATTTGCATATGGGACAGTGAGATTTCAAAAAAGAGTTTGGTATACTCACCAGTAGATGGATTATGTCCATCTGAGGATGCATATATTTCTTTTAGAGTATGAAGCTCAAATTCACAGGTTTTTTTTCTAGGTTGACTACAGTGATTCTTGCCACACTCTAAATTTTCAGTGAAGGCCTAATATCCCTGGTCTCCTAGAATACACCGAATGCACAATAATTAAAAAAAATAATTTAGAGAATAAACTAATTTTTAAAATATATTTCTTTTCATTTTGTAAGGTTTTCCTTGAGTTTTTTTTTGCTTGTTGTACTATAATGCCTACTTAGATATAGGGAAATTTAAAAATATATTATACAAACTAGACATACTTCATTTACTTTCTAAATTCATTACAAAAGCATCTAACACTCTTACTTGCTTTTCTTTCAAGAAAGCAAAAAGCAAATGTTAGCTTCCCTAAAATTTCCATTAAAATGGTAAAAACATTAACAAGAATCAGAAGATACTATTGAAGTATGAACTACAATATGATCAGACTGTTGCTAAAGAAGTCTGAATTTATCTGAAGGGAAAAGATATTGAAATAATAATGTATTAAAAACTAAAATATAAGGTTTTTTCCTCTATCTGTGGCATGAAAATATAGCTACTAGATGCATATCTAGTGCAAATTCAAGGCTGAATAAACAACTTCATCAAAAACCCCAAGTTCCAACAGGTACAGATCCTTCACAGATTGCATAGACACTTAGCCATCAAAGACAACAGCTCATTGTATGATGCCTGGTTATGCAAACTCTTTTGTTTTCCCAGGAACTATAGAAAAGAAATGCAGTCACTTGAGTTCAGTATAGTTGAAATCAGGAACATCCATATGAAAGACTGGTGTATAAATAGCATCTCATATATAATTATGATAGTGATGAAATCACTAATTCAGATATTGGGTTGGCCAAAAAGTAGTTGCATTTTTTTTCTGTGTAAATGAAAGGTAAATTTTTCATGGAAAGCAAAAACTTTACTAAACAATATAGTGTCCATTTTGTTCAATTACCTTTTGCCATCTTTCAGGCAACTTCATGATTCCACACTCAAAATAGCTCTTACCTTTTGCAGCAAAAAACAGTTCCAAGAATGATTTTATATTCTCATCAGCAGTAAAGGTTTTACCATTCAAGGCATTTTGTAAAGAATAAAACAAATGGTAGTCTGATGGTTCCAGGTCTGGCGAATGTGGTGGATGTGGTAATACGTACCATCCAAGCTGCAACACTTATTGACAAGTGACCAAACTTGTATATCGTCTAGCATTATCATGGAGAAACACAGCATCTTTGCGATTCACCAATTCTAGACACTTCTGTTTGATGGCATCATTTAATTTATCCAGTTGATGACAGTACACATCTAAATTAATGTGTTGGTTCCTTGGAAGCAATGCAAAATACACAATACCTTTGAAATCCCACCCGACTGACAGTATAACATTCCTTTGGTGAATATATGCTTTCGAAATGCTTTGAGCTAGTTCATCATGCTTGTTCCATAACCTGTTTTGTTCATCATTGTAGTAGATGATCTATTTGTCATGGCTTGTTACCATACATTTCAAAAATGTCGTTTTCTTTACGTTTCAAGAGAGAATTGCAGGTGTCAACAGGCTCAGTGAGATGAATTTGTTTGAGCTTATGTGGTACCCAAATATCGAGCTTCCTAATGTATCCAAGTTGTTTTAAATGGTTTTCAATGCTCAATTTCGATATGTTAAAATATAACGGGAACAGAAAAGCATGCATATATTAAAATTGGCGAGATGAGAACCAAGGATTAAAGCAGGTAGGAAAGATATATGGTAAAACCAAAATAACACTGCAGAAGGTTGTCTGGTACAAACAGAATAATCCTGCAGAGCAAAAAAGAAAAATAACTGTCAAAACCAGAACAAGTCCTGGTCCAAAAAATTAGGATATATTATGTAAGGAGATAGATGATCCCTATTTTCCTCTGTGAAGGAGGCTGAGAAACATAAAACAATGAAACTGCAAAGGCTGGGAATAAAGTAGCCCACAGCAGCTCCCTCACAGAGAGCTCTCAAACCTCATTACTCTGACTTCCACAGCTAAGACCATCAAGGACCACAGATGTAAGTGGTAGCTTTATGGCATCAACTCCCTGGTGTAGCATACTCACAGGTAACTGCAGATAAACTCTTAAATGACTAATTGTATTCTGTATAGAGTGATGATAATGGATAATAACTAAGTATTAGCAGTGTGTATTGTTCATTCATGTCAACCTAGTGTCATTCTGACAATTTGAAACTCACCTCACTTGTCAATCTTATAAACACTCTAGACATCAATCCCTGATATGTCTACAGATAGGTATGTATTCCATTGCAAAAACTGCACAAATCCCGGATTACTTATTTCTAAGGTTTAAACAAAAAAATAGTGTATTCAATGCTGCATTACACTCCTCAAAGAATCAAACCTTTTGATGCATAAAGAGTCAATAATTCTTCAGAGATAATGTAACATGTTGTACCTTTCTCTGGGCAACAACAACAAAAAAAGTTTTCAATAGCAATCACCAATTACTTTTCTCACGGTTTTGGCACTGGATCTAGTTGCTCCTACTAAGGGTATGATGTTGGGAAGAACTCCATGTTTCTGTCTTGTAGCTCTCAGACTAATTAACTGCTTATGCTTTTGTGATGTATTGCTTTGATTCCCAAGAAAGGCTGACATGTATATGATGAAGTGTGACAGATATAGTTACTTAGGGTCTGAAAAGCAAAGTATATGTGTAATACTATCCTGTAATACAGCAAACATGCTGGAAGCAATACAATATATTAATTCTTTTAACATTAAATATGCAGTGTATTCTCTAGTTCTTCTGACAAGTAAATCTCACTGGAGCTTTAAAATGTGTCATATAGGCAAAAAAACATATTCTATTGAAATTCTTCTAGTTGAGAGAGCAAGAGAAGGTCTATCCTGTAGGGAACAGGAAGTGCCACTCATATTACTGAATACTTGAATCTAAGCATAGTTTTTCAATTGCAGCCCCTCTTTCTCTGCAGTTACTCAGGGCCTAAAGCCACTTAACATCTTTATATTACTAGAGCAGTACCAAAGATCCTGCTGCAGTGGCTGAATGGTCTACTTATAGAGTTTTTTTTCAGTTATTAACTGCTGCATTTACATTATCTTTTTGAGCACTACCCCATCCTCAGATGGGAGTTTTAAGTAAGTGTCTTCTATCCAATATTTTAAAGTTAGATAAAGGACAGGTAACACATCACCAGTTGCTGAAGAGTCTAAAGATCAAGCTAGCTCTAAAAATTAAGTTCAAAAAAATCTTCTGGATTTTGTTTCTTTTGTTTAACATGACCAAGGTAGCTGGGTACAGAAATGCCCAAGTGTTTTTTTGAGAGAAATAGAAAATTTATGTTTTCTGTGATAATAATATCACAGAAGTAGTTAGTCAGTATTTATGGGAATCCTAGCTGGATTTAAAAAAAAAAACACAAAAAAACCATAATGCTGAGATATATAGGATGTCATTTTATGCCGGATATTTGCAGCTCTATTTGCTAAATCTCTATAAATTATTCTTGTGATAGCAAAGACTAGGAAGTACAGATATACCTCGTTCCTATATGCATCAGTTCTTATGCTTCCCCCTCATCTGTCATCAACCACCTGGTCAGAGATGTCATCACAAAGTGCAGTGACCTTATCATATAACATGATAAGGAGTATCATGAAGTTCCTCAAGTTAAAGCTCCCCTCCAAAAAAAATGCACCCCCCAAAAAACTCCTACAAAACAACAACCAATCAACCAAAAATACCCCAAAACTTGATAAACTTAACAAGGCTACCACAGCATACAACAAGTCTAAGTCTACTTTGTCTGATGTTGACTAGCCCACCACTTTTCCAAGTGTTTTTACTGATCCCAGAGGTGCCTAATTTTTCATTTTACAGGTAGAGCGCTCAATGTGATGTCTCAGCTGGAAGTCTTTGTAAGAAAAGTACAAACCAGTTACTAGGTGATGAGCACAAAGATGATGGGTGAAGTGCTAGAGTGAAACATTGACTAAAACTGAGCAAACACTGAGTAAAAGGTAAAGGAATGAGTCCTAAGAAAACTAGCTGAGGTACCTAACATAAAACTGCCTGAAGTCTGATAGATGCAAAAGTTTGCCCTTAGCTCAGAGACTTTACAATGAATTATCACTGTCTACTGGATAGAGTATGAAACATATTTTTAAAAGTCTGACAAAGTAAAATATTAGTATAACTCTGTATTGGTTACTCACCATTACTCAAAATAAAGGGAAATTTCACCTTGAAATAACCTAATGTTAAAAAAAAAATCTATCCAGATCCCTGAAACATTGATAAACTCCTTCACTAGAAGTATTTTAAAATTAAAATTTCACACCACCACTATCCTCAAGTATTTTAAATGAAATGTCACTGCCAGAGACAACACTGGAAAACATTTTTTCAGGGTAGCTTTATCACATTTTACCTGTTTTACTTGTCTCAGCCTACTCATCACTCTTTTCCTTAGCACTGCTGTGGAGTCATTTCAAGATAATATGTATATAAAGGAAAAAAATGCATTTCTTCTATAATTTCATTATTACACTTAACATCCAATAAATAAAATGATCATGTACTTTGTTGCACTGGAAGTTCGTAGAATCATAGAATGCATGGAGTTGGAAGAGACTTTAAAGGTCATCTAGTTCAACCCCCCTGCAGAAAGCAAGGACAAATTTAACAAGATCAGGTTGATCAGAACCCCATCAAGCATGACCTTGAATATCTCCAGGGATGGGGCCTCCACCACCTCACTGGGCAATCTGTTCTAGTGTTTCACCACCCTCATAGTAAAGAAATTCTTTCTGATATCTAGTCTAAATCTACTCTGCTTTAGTTTAAAAACATTGCTCCTTGTCCTATTTCTATGTGCCGTTGTAAATGGTCACTCCCCAGCTTTCTTGTAAGCTCCCTTCAGGTACTGGAAGGCCACAGTAAAGTCTCTCTGTAGCCTTCTCTTCTCCAGGCTAAACAGCCCCAACTGTCTCAGCCTGTCCTTATAAGAGAGATGCTTTAGCCTCCTGATAATTTCTGTGGTCCTACTCTGGACCCGCTCCAGCAGTTCCATGTCCTTCTTGTACTGTGGGCTCCAAGGTTGAACACAGTACTCTAGGTGAGGTCTCAACAGAGCAGAGTAGAGGGGTGGAATCACCTCTCTTGATCAGCTGGCCACACTTATTTTGATGCAGCCCAGGATGCAATTGGCCTTCTGGGCTGCAAGTGCATGTTTTTGACTCATGCCCTGCTTCTCATCTATCAGTACTCCTAAGTCCTTTTCTGCAGGGCTGCTCTCTATCACATCATACCCCAGCCTGTGCTGATAATGAGGATTGCCCCTACCTCACTGTCTATATCATCGAACAAAGAAATTAACAGCATTGGTCCCAGTATATATGCCTGTGGGACACCATTTCTCACCTATCTCCCTCAGGACTTCCAGCCATTGACCACTACCCTCTGGCTGTGACTATCCAACCAGTTCCTTATCCACCAAACTGTGCACTGATAAAATCCGTACATCCAATTTACAGAGAAGGATGTTGTGGAGGAAAGTGTCAAAGGCCTTGTAGAAGTCCAGATAGATGACATCCATAGCTCTTCCCTTGTCCACTGATGCAGTCACTCCATTGTAGAAAGCCATTGAGTTGGTTTGGCAGGACTTGCCCGTAGTAACGCAATGCTGGCTGTCTCAAATCACCTCCCTGTCCACCATGTGCCTCAGCATAGCTTCTAGGAGGATCTGTTCCATGATCTTGGGCACAGAGATGAGGCTGACAGGTTGGTAGTTCCCAGGGTCCTCCTTTTTACCCTTTTTAAAAATGAGTGTGATTTTTCCTTTCTTCCAGTCACTAGAGACTTCACCTGACTGCCATGACTCTTCAAATATCATGGAGTATGGCTTGTCAACTACATCAGCCAATTCCTTCAGGACTTTGGGATGCATCTCATCAGGTCCCATGGATTTGTGTATGTTCAGATTCCTCAGATGGTCACAAACGTTATCTTCACTTATGGTGGGAGGGACTTTTCTGCCTGGTCCCTGTCTTGTGGGCCATCAATTTGAGAGCTGTGAGGAGGGAGGTTGCCCGTGGAGACTGAGGCAAAATAGCTGTTGAGAACCTCAGCCTTCTCCTTGTCTGTTGTTACCAGTTCACCACTGTTGCTCATCAGAGAGGGGACACTTTCTTTAACCTTCCTTTTCTGGTTGACATACCTGTAGAAGCCCTTCTTGTTTTTTCTTGGAATCCCTTTGCAAGTTCAGCTACAGCTGTGCCTTGACCTTCCTGACGTTGTCACTATACAACTGGGTGTCATTCTTGTACTTTCCCTAGGATACCTGAGAACCTCAGCCTTGTTCTCATCTGTTTTTACTAGCTTGCTATTCTTACTCATCAGGGGTTGGGGGGAATGGTGGTTGTTTTTTTTTTTTTTACCTTTCTTTTCTGATTGACATAGCTGTAGAAGCCCTTTCTTGATATTCTTTGCATACCTTGTAAAGTTCAGCTCCTGAAGTGCTTTGGTCTTCCTGACCTCACGCCTGCACAACTGGGAAGCATCCGTATAATCTAACTTCCATTAGTTACCACCAAGAATGCTGTTATGCTTAGCCTTCAGAACTTAAAAATATGGGCTTTTTTTGGACATATTATTTAGTTTGTTGACTTGTCTTCAGTTTACTGCAAGTACCAGGTGTAGCTAGAACCACCCCCATGTCTTCATAGTACCTATCTATTCACAGTTAAATATACTGCTTTGTGCACTGCATTCTTCACAGGAGTTAGTCTTCAAATGTTTATTCAGAAGTATCTGAATTTTATCTAAATTATAGTAGAATAGTTTGCTTGATTAAATTCCTTACTATCATTTCAGACTCAGGTCCTCCACTGCAGATTTTCTTTCTATGTATTTATATTGTTTTCTCCATTAATTAATACTGTAAACACACCCTCCCTTTGTTAAGTCTCTAGAAATTAGACATAGTATTTTTCTAGGGAAACACATACACTAAGGCCCTATGGGAAGTTTCAGTGAAAGTATTAGGAATATTTTTACTTTGTCTCTTCTCAGAGTTGCAAAATATTGATGTAAGCTGCCCTCTACTTCCTTGCTCCTGTATCTCCAAAATACTGGTATCCAAAGCACTACTAGATAAGCATTACAATTTTAGCTCATATTATTTTATCTTGTATTACTTTATGAAACTTTAGAATAGTCACAGATGAATGTAATAGATAACTTCTGTAGCTAATAAATAAAGATAACAAGCTAAGTTTACACTGAGATGTCATTGAACATCAATTATAGCAACATCAAACAGTATCAGAACATATATCAAGATAGAATAATTTATATCCTAAACACATCAAGAGTCTGAGAAGATAAAGTAAAGCAAACACTGCCTGACAAGTCAGAAAACTAAGAGAGACAGAAAAGTAATGGGCCAGATTTTATCATCCAACCCCAGTTACCAGGAAGTGTGACCTCATGGTAAGGATATGCTGTAAATTGATTGAAAATGTATTACATCAAACAAAACACCTTAAAGGTCCAATGTAAATTGATAATTTACATTCAGTTAAACTGCTGTGTAATGGAAAGTGCTGAGAATCACTACAAGGAAGACCATCTGACAGAGGCCAGACCTGACTTTCCAGGACAGTATATCAGCAAATTTCTGCAAGTTCTAACAGCATGATTGCAGATAACAAGAGGAAAGCCACTTGTAATCACATGACTTGCCTTAAAACTGAAGAGTCATAAAGCAGGTAAGCCCAGCAACAAAAATAGAAAAAAAAAGGCATATGAGCTTGAGGAAATGTGAAATGTTTTCAGTTCAGAATACAGTCCACTCCTACTAAAGATACTTGACAGGGATCACTGGAGGATCCAAGTAACTTCCAGCAGAGTGGTTACCTGAGGGGATGAGGGGCTTCTGTCCATTGCTACACAGGAAAAAACCCAATAATGTAATGCAAATAACTCTTGGTCACTGTCATTTTTCTGTGGAAAGGATCCTAGTTGCATAAGGGTGCATATTATACACATATCCAAAGCCTAAGAAGAACTGAAATAGAAAACAAGAGAAGAATATATTTTTGTTTAACAATAGAAAACAATGTAAATAAACAGGATAATTTGCCTTCCAGTTTGGAGATGATGGGCTGACAAAAAAAAAATCTAAAGATTCAGAAAACCCTGACCAAAAAATGCCATCAAAGAATGAAAAGAAGTTCAGGTAACTGAGTATTCATTTAGTTTACTAAATTGTCTAGGAAGATGGGGTTTTTTAATTATTATTTAGGTAAGAATGAGTTTAATTTAGACTGTAGTCTAATATTTAGTATGTTAAATCTCACTAGATCCAAACTAAGAAATAAAGCTCTAAGCTTCTAAACTAGTTTACTTCTTTCAGGAAATTATTCACTGGTACCTGCTAATTCCCAAAGTTCTCAAGTACAAGTTTTTTTCTGGTTTTGGTTTTTTTTTTTCTGATTTGACCATTATGTACAAATTGCTTATATTAATCCAGAGAAAGTGATCTCTTTCTCATCTCTATTCAAGCCTATTAGAGAAGTGAGAGGTGTTCCTATTCTGGATGACTGGGAACATGCACTTGTCTATGAGCCATAGTAAAAAAAGGAAATTGGCTTTTTACATGTAATAAACACTGGTATCCTCAGTATGAATACTTACTTAAGTTGTCGTGCTATAAGAAAAAGTTGAAAAAAGGATATGGTGCACACATACCAATCACAGAAAAAATGCAGAATTTGCAATGTATTCTAAAACAGAGTTCAAAGGTTCTATACACTGGTACCTTTTAAATAATAGCTTGCATAGGACTTTGAGCACTTTGTTATACTAACTTGTCTTGTCCTTTAAAACCAACCCATCATCACCATTATTTCCAGCATATAAAATGACAAGAAATATAATATCTGAGACTGACAACTCCATTTTTAGCTCTGTGATTTTTTCATTCAACTCTTAACAGATACATTGCCTCTCTAAAACAGCCCTCTAGAAACCAGTACTCAACCCACTGTAACAAAAAAGTTATCCTTTTAGTCATTATTTATTTAACATGATATCCCATTAAACTATATTGTATCTCTTCTGTCTAAAAATATTGTATAGAGTGATATTATCGCTCCCTTTTCAGTAGTAAACAAATCTTACTAATCTGCTTGACTATAATTTGAAATCAGGAACTATTATAAAACCCAGCTAAATTGTAGAGAGATAACTGAAAGTTATCACAACCAAAAGGGGTTGAGATACATAAGCAGAAGTTAGTGTATTACAGCTTCTATAGATTTAAACAAGGTAACTCTTCATGACTAAGCTTTACATAAATATGTAAACTGCAAGGTTACTCAAAGTGTTTACATAAATATGAGGAAACATAACTCAAATTCAAGCATGGTTACTACTTGTGATTTTTCCATAAATATTGGTATTCTCCCCTGAGCTTTAATTAAAAGAAGAAATTGATTATAAAATGAATTCTCATTTTGATGGAGGCAGAGGGACAGCAAGACCTAAACCAGACTAAGTTTTTGGTCTAGACTTTCACAAACAGCTTTCACAAACTAGAAGCAGTTTAAAATTTTCTCATTTTTATCATGCTATTATAATGACATTGAAGAGTACAGAAGCATAACCTTTATTCATATGAAGTTAATTTAAAATGAAAGCATGAAATAATGAATGGAAAGCCCACATGACAGAGAAAACTAAGTTTTTGAAAGATGTTCTTGACATGAATCTCTTTAACCCTGCAGTAAATCTGAATATTGTGATGACATTTCAGGGGTAGTTTTGAAGATCACAGCTGCATAGAACCTGTCAAAGGTTAGAAATCATTAAAAGCTTTTCCCTCTAAGACAGTTGTAGATAGAAGAGATAGGATGGCAACTGTTCCCTTGGTAGTTGCAAAGGAAAACACACAAACAAATAAACAAATAAAAGCAATATATATTTTCAATTGCAGTGATTTTTGAGAAAAACGTTAATGTTCAAAAAGATAGGTGTATTTTCAGAGGTGCAAACAGAAACCACACCAACCCTTGACTGCCTTCTAATATACTGTAGTTTATCTGAACATATTTTCAGCCACCTACCAAGGGCCTCACAGATAATCTAATAAAAATTCTGGATAATGTTTTGCCTTTCATCATTAAAATGAAATGGGATAAAATTCAGACTAAGCTTTGATGCTGTCTACTCTGAAGTAAAAATCACACCAGTGAAGAATTAAAGAGTCATGCTGCACACAGGGAAGGATTTAATAATAGTGGGAATTCAGTGTAAAAGAGACCTCTGTGAATAAAGAATCAGTTTTCCTTCAGTTCTCAAAGGGTAACAAGTCTGAAGAAAAGCACTATTCTGACTCTATAGTGGAAGATCTCAACAAATCACCAGAAGTGTTAAAATAGCATAACTACTTTAAAATTTCTTACTGATCAAGAAAAAATAATATTACAAAAGACAATAATTCGACTTGTTCTCCCCACGGATGTCCTTTACACAATGTGGAAAGTTTAAACAGCTTGCCATTGCTCCAGCAACCACTAGGTGCCAACAGAGTCTACCAATCTAACACACTTTGCTTGATATATTAAATATGATGCAAAGAAATAGATTCAAAGCCATCTTTGTTACACACATTTGTATTGATATATGCTTGAGAAAATGTATACTACTTGGCTCCATACAAAATCCAATCCAATCCATCCAAAATCCAATCAACTTAATGCAGTGGAAGAATAGCAATAATTCCCGCACACATGTAAACACTTCCACGTTCACATATCCACGTGTAGTTAATCATGTTGTCAATATAATTTTTGAGGTATCATCTGAGCTGCCAGCAGGTGTCAAAATAAGCTGATCTTCTTTTCCTGGATGAGAAGTGAACTAGCCTGAATACTTACATTTGACTGTGAAAAAGCTAGGATAATTATTCCTTTTCCTACTTTAAAATATGTGTGATTTTTATGCAATAAAAGACAATGAGAAGAGCTGTGACAGATTTGCCATGACCTATATAGCATAGGAAATAGACATATTTGCTTTCCTTCCTTGTTTTCTTGAGCAACTTGCTCCTTTATGGCAAAAAATGCTTCTTTATGTGTCTTGCTAGAATACCTTTGTCTACTCTGAGTTCAGAGAGAGAGTTGAAGCTTATTTTTACTTTTGTGCTAATCAAGAAAGCTGGAAGGAAGAGAAATAGAATTTTCCATATGAGAAGAAAAATAAGCTGAGCGTTCTTTCATTCTGACAGGAAAGAGAAGGCTTAAACTTACACTGCCGATAACTGGAAAATTAATGACCCATTTTCTTTTTGAAGTTCACTGGCCTAAACAGTAAAATAAGCATATACTCTGATGCCAACCTCCCTCTCACAATTTCATCAATTTAATTGACAACAAAATATTTCAGATGTAGCTGATGTCAACAGATGTCTCAACTGTTTATCAACGAAAATAAGGAGGCCACAAAAACCACACAGTACATGTGCTTTTAATCTCCCTCCACATTTTGATGACTTCTTTTTAAAATGTTCAGATTCTGAATTGATGGTAGGCCTCAATGATACTGAAGATCTTTTCCAACCAAAACCATTCTATGATTCTATGAACAAAATTATTCATTTCTGTAACAGATGAAGTTCCAGATAGGAAAGCATGCCAATTTTTAATTTATAGTACTTCTAGAGCCACTTTTCACTGTGCAATTGCTAAATGAGAAACTTAGAAGAATTTAGTAATACTTCTAAAAGTGGCATTATCACTCTGGTAGTCAACCAAGTATTCCTAACACAGCTGTTTCAAAGAAAAGCTGAGTAAAAACTCTGGGATCCAAATTGTCTAAATGTTATTAATTTTGTTAAAAAAATGCTATGGTATATTATGCTTTATTTTAATTGTGAAAGCATTAACATACATATGGTTTCCATTGACTATCTAATAGCTCTGTCCTCAAAAAATCAGTGGTTTCTTTCCATATCTATATAAAGCTACCTACTGTAGCTGTGTAAATAAAAGAGCATGTGTAGCTCTCAAACAATGAGTGGAAATGTGAGTTCTCAATTTCTTTCCTTCTGGACTTCTGAAGTCAGATATACTATCTTACCATGCAATACTCTTCAGAAGAAACACCTCTGTTGCTTCTTTCTGAGTTGCTGCAGCAACTATTCAAATTTTAACAATTTATTTGGAGCAGCAATACATGCAAGCATAGAAGCAGCACTGCAACTCTAGTGCAAATATCTGGAAAAAAACGCCATAACCTAGAACAGACAAAACAAAAAAAATTGCCTTGAATCTACTGAGCTATCAGTTTGCTTTCTTCTTTCCTGATAATTATTGGTAAAGTTTAAAACCAGAGAAGTTAACTTAAGTACAAGGGGGGGGGGGGGGGGGGAGACTGTTATCAAAGCAGAACAAAAGTTTCAAATATCTTGCTTTTGTTTTCTGAACTTCTTAAAGATCATTTTCAATTTAGACTTAGAATTAAAAAGTTAAGTTGGTACAATATATTTCTCTTTCTGCCTCATTTTTAATAACTATTTTTAACTCTCACTCATCTGTTCTGGCTTTTAAAACATTCTGTTTACTCTCAAAAGCTCAACAGCATTCAGCTATCTGACTAAGGTTATTTTTACTATCGTCAGCATTATAGGACAGACAGCCACACTGGCTCTCCTTTCTTGTATTGAGCTCACACTAATGAGTCTTTTGCAGTTTGGTCCATTTCAGCTGTGGTAAATTGAAAAAAAAAAACCTCAGCCAAAAAAACACCCTGTAGATCTCCTTAAAATCAAATTACTTGAACTGATGTTTTCGATGCTGGATACTGGATCCTTTGGTATACATTCAGAAGACACTTCCTGCAAAATTACTTCAAGTGAATGCCAAGTATGAGATTTTGAAAGCTTGGACTAAAATGTCTGATAGAAAAGAAACCAACCTACAGCTTGAAACTGAAGCAATCCATTTCAGTAGTTTAGTAACAGGGTGTCTTTTAAGCTAACTGCTTAAACCACTTTACGGTACTTTGGGATCTTTTCCAATTAAAACCAAAGATGCATTTTTATGAAAGTTACACCTCAAGATTGCAAGCATCAGAAGTTATTAAAAACAAGAGTTGCACTAGCATGAACTAAAATACCTCCAAGATAAAGGAATTTGGATTTCCTCACTGTACTGCACCCTTGAAAGTGAAGGTTTTAGCAAAGAATATCTAAGCAGCTTTCCAGAATATACATTGATTCCAGAAGAGAGAATACTGATCCTTCTAACACAAGATTGACTTTCCCAAGATGAAACTGGAAGTTGTGACAGAGAGGAAGAAAAACAAGAATAAACACAAGAAAAACATATTAACATCCCAAAAAGCCTTTTAAAACAGAACAGCATGAAGAACAAACCTATTTAAGTATCCAGAAGATAATTACAGGAATTGGAAGAAGGGAAAAGGAAGCAGTAATGGAAAGCAATAGTTATTGCAGCAACTGGTCTTTGCGAAAGACCATAGAACATTTATCCCTTTAATGAAAATCTGACAGAGAGAGCTACCATCAGCATCTCCTACCTGCTGGTATTTGTACTCCTATGCCAGAAGAGTCATCTTGATCTTCCCAAATGGAAGAGCAAAGATGTCAATGTAGATCCTGCTTCAG
>NW_010159015.1:28264-31525 GCF_000695765.1 Mesitornis unicolor
GAACAGAAGGCCACCCCGTTTGGATTGAAATTCAGCTGTTCTTTGTTAGCTCTTCCACAGTAACACAGTTCATCAGAGCCCTGGCCAACTGAGAAGATTAGGATCCATCAGTATGTAAACGTACATGCATATATATTTGTACATATGTGTGAATATATATTCATACATATATTTTTCCAGTAACACATATCCCTACAGCAAAAGCCTTGCATGGGGTTGATAAACTTCCCCCCAAGGCATAATTTCCATCTTCAAACAGGCACAAAAAAAATTGTCATTCTGTTAATTGTGTTTACACACAAGGGAAAGGGCAGAGTGGATTATAAATTCCCTCCCATATCCACAAGAATAGATGGCACAGGATGAGCTCTATAAATCCTGTCTCCTGTTTCATTGTCTTTCTCTAAGTCACTTATGTGATTTTGCACTTGCCGTATAAAATTCCTGAATGACCAAGGCTGGCAAAGCAACTTTCATTTTTATATGTTTTAACTGTTCTATGCATACATGTGTGCATGTCAGTCAAACCATAAAGTAATTGGAACAAAACCACTACCATTTTAATTATATAGTAAAAGACTAATTTTACAGTCATGTAAAACTGTTAGATTTCTCATAGAGCTGTATACCATTGCATAATCCATAGCAAATAGCTCAATCAGGAAATAAACCTTTCATCAGCAATATGGTACACAATAAATTATACCAGGAAGGCAGCTTTGGAGAATGATAGGTTGACATATACAATGTGAAAAAAGAAATGCATATATATTTCTGGTATAAATCCAAAGCTTCATAAAAATAAAGAGACTTCCTTCAGCCTGTCTGAGAACAATCCCATGTAAATTTCCTCCATTGTGCATATGAACTGCAGAGTACTACAGGCATGATGCTGGAAGGTACTCAAAAACCCCCTCCCTCGTTCCTCTCCTTGTTGCTTCTCAGTATTAATAAACAGGTCTAGACAGCCTCTCAGGAAGAAAGTTTTTGACGTCTTAGTACACATTACATGAAAAAGCAATGCAGTAGTATCAGCAGAAAAAAATCCGTCAAAAGAAGTCGTCTCCAGTGGCGTAAGGTCTGATAGAACATCTGTATCAACAAATTACAATCCTTATAGCACAGATAAAACTCCTCTTTTCAATCACTGCTTTTCTCAAACTGTCAGTAATTAGGCTGTTTTTCCTTGTAAGACTGCCTGAAAATTAGCTTATAAAATTATGCAACTTCTTTGCTTTAATAGGTTTCATGATGAAAAAATTACATGGACAAGTGAACTCCATATCTAGCCAAAGATAAAACAGGTCCAGACTCCAGTGTTATGCTGGGCCATTTCCAGTCCTGTGCCAGCAGAATAAAATTGTACAATTAGGTTTTCATTGCTTTTTCTATCTTAAAAATCTTAGAAACTTCATACACAAAAAAAACCCCAAAACACAGAAGGACTGCATAATCATCACACCTTATTCATTGTACTTGTTTTAAAATAATAAGATCAGCTTGTGCTTCCTCCCTCTTCCCCCACCTCGCCCCCTTGGCCCTTCCTTCTCTTTCTGAAAGCCACAGAAAAAAATAAGATTTGAGTGATAAGAAAGACTATTCATGAAAAGCCTAGGATTGTATCAATGTCATTACTCATTATTTAAGTATCTGTCACTGGTGGAAGAAACAAGCAGCACAGGAAAGAAAGTGCCCAATTTATCTTGCCCATTTTTACATTTATAGAGAACAATATGACAAAGTGCAATCAGAATGAGCTATATATTCTGCTACATAGAATTGAATATATATATATATATATATACACACACACACACACAAATATATATATATAGAGTGAGGTCACTATCATAGTGTGACATGAAAGGATTCAATAATTCAAAATTACAACAGATGATACTAGCTTTTATTTCATGTTTCTTCTAAAGGCACAAACCAAACACCATCTGAAATGGGTCTGGAAGAAATTTCATTTAAGGTCATTATTGTTCATTATGAACACTTGCTTTTTGCCATGAAAGACCTGGTATCAACCACCATTAGATGGAAAAGGCTGGCCTAGGTTGCTACTGGTGTCACCTGTAGCTTACATGACCTCATTATGCATAGTGTCAGCATGTACTTTTTCTGAAACTAATAAAATACTGGGGTTTTTTCCTACTTGCATTTTGGGTGACAAATTTAGGATTGGCCAGCTTAGAAGTATCAGTGACAACTGTGAAATTGACATCAAAATATTCAAGGAAATGAAATGCAAACAGTTTGAAGGTCATAGGATTTTCAGATACCTTTTAAGAACTCTGCTTTATTTGCTTAAGACATCTTCAGTTACCACTACATGTTTAAGGATCAATGTCTTGTACACTTCCATGAAAGAGTCTTTATAAAAAGTCAGTGCCTGTGCTGTGTCAATTATCGAGAGGATTTGCAATGCAGAAAAATGTTGGAAAAAACACTGCAAACTATCAAAGTAAATATATCTCTGTATCATTAAATATTAAAAACCATAAAACTATGTAACGGGAAAACTATTAATCAAGTAATATCAAAATAATGATGAATGCAAATAGGTACAGTTTATCTTGTCTCAGGGGAACTACATTGATTTTTTTCCCCTTGGAATCTGTCTGCAAGTACAGGAACTTCAGGATGTTGGGAAATGGTTGTGAATATAAGCAGAGTCTAAACCAAGACTGACTCCTTTTTTAGTTCCTTAGATATAAAATTCTAGTATGAATTTATGGAATCTTTTGTTATTTCAACATGCTCCCTGTCTGTTCTAGATCATCCATGCCACAGACTATTCTCAAGGAAGATGAGGAAACTCTAAATCAAAAAACTGTTATTTTTACCTTTAGAATTTCCTAATTTTCAATACAAGATTCACCATAAACCAAAGCCACATCATAACGGTAACAAACAGATTAAAAAAATAAAATAATAAAATAAATTAGTTTTCTGTCATAGACATTTAGATATAAATAGTTTGATTTAAACAAGGAATTACAAAGCAAATCAAAATCAAGAAAGTAAGGTCTAGTAAGAAATTAGATTATTAATAGGGGAAAATTACTCTGAATAATCAGTGATGCTTATAATGCTTTGTTTCAGAAGCTCTTCCTGGCTAAGGACAAAGCTGACTTAACTGAAAGTTTTCCTGTAGATTTACTTGTGCTGTCTTGACATAAAGAAGAAATAATGATAAACAAAAATGCTAGTACCAGTGTTGACTCCGTTTAAGGGTCAGAGAGAGAGCGAGAG
>NW_010159016.1:0-8946 GCF_000695765.1 Mesitornis unicolor
TTCAATCTGAACATGAGGAAAAACGTTTTTAAGGTGTTTGTAAGGGTGACAGAGCACTGGAACAGGCTGCCCAGAGAGGTTGTGGAGTCTCCAGGCATTCAAGACCTGCCTGGATGCATTCCTGTGTGACCTAGTCTAGGTGATCCTGCTCTGGCAGAGGGGTTGGACTGGATGATCTTTCGAGGTCCCTTCCAACTCCTAGTATTCTGTGATAACCCCTGAGTGGTCTTCTCCCTCATACCGTTATAATCACTGCATTTCAAAAACTGTTCTTGCTTTTGTCAAACACACCACCTTGTGGTTTGAAATAAAGACAAAAGCAGTAACATCACAGCCACAAATTTCTACCATCTACAGTCATTTTGATTAAATATATTTACTTGGAGAAGTGTGTCAAACTAATACTGTTGAACAGTATGGATTATCAGAATTAAGACAATCAAAGCTAATATAAACCCATTAATAGAAAATCCCACCACCTTTAACTTCTGTAGTTTCTTATTGGTCATTGTCCTCTTGCAGCACAGGAATGTAATGTCAACCTCATAAGCAAAGTTGCTTCCCTGAATTGATTAACATAGCATAAATAAAACCTTCCTAAATGCTACCAGAAGTTGTGTTTTTAATAGGAAGCCTTATGATTACATTTCCAAGAACTGGGAACACATTTCATACAACATATACACATCTAGTGAGTAAAATAACTGCACACAGCTGAACCCAATAATTCTAAAACTCTCAGATCTCAGTGGAATTATTTTCATAAGCAATGCTTTACAAAGATGATCACCTGTCTAATAGGCTGAGGGAGATGCTGTTTTGGCTTTTTGATTGTTTTCCTATTAAGCTGCTTTTTAGCAAAGAAACATTATTTCTTTTGAAAACAGAAGACAGGCTTTTAATTATGTTCATAATTTATTGCTAAATATGTTCCTGTGTCCAAAAACACAGTTAACATACTTTCAGACCAAAATACAAGATGACAGATACCTGAACAAAATGCCCCGTTCTGTGGCCCACTATAATTTCAGAAAACAGCAGCAGTGTTCTACCACTGTTTCCAGTTTCAGGATTACGGTATGCTCGGAGTTCAAGCTGTTCCCCAGCTGTGAGGCCAGTTAAATCCTACCAACATTTCCACAAACTCAGAGATCCACTCAAGTTGGATTTATGGAACATTATTTTCAAAATAATTCAACAGGAGAAAGGAAGACGGTGTCTTAAACACAGAGTAACTTCAGAGAATGTGAGTTTGTTGTTGGGAGCTCACCTATCCTATTAGCCCAAAATGTGGCCAATTTAGAAAGAACAGACTTCCTAGTACCTTCTGGCTCCTTTAAGTCTGGATCCTCTGCACAAAGCAGATTCCTGTCCCTTAAGAGTACTGTCACTAAAGAACAAGCTGAAACTAAGAAGCGATAGAAGTCAGCCTTGTTTGCCTCCTCTTCACAGAAAAAGCACCATTTTGTAGACATAAACCAGCAGTTGAACTGTAGGTTTGTTTAAACAGCTGGATCTAAGTCAGTCTTGATAGTACTTGCAACTTGTCTACACTATGAAAGAAAATTATTATTATAATGACAATGATATAAGTGAATATCCTGCACCACTCTCCAAGTAAGAGCTTACTTTGGAGTAAGAGTTCCATTAGCTGCACAAAGATGTTTTCATGTTAATTAATAGTAACTCATTATGTAGAGATAGCTGGAAGAATTACCCTGTACCACTTCTGAATAGCTAAGCCCTATCTGCTTCTCCAGAAAGAGATGCAACAACTCACTGAAAGACAACCTGCAATATAGTGCTGTGGGTTACTCTGCACAGTTACAGAACTAGTTAATCTGTATCCTAAGTGACAGGTCCAGATTTTCCTGAAATTTATATTCAAGAACTAGATGAAAATTTATAAGCAAGAAGTTGACTAAATGAAAGCAGTCCTAAAATAGTAGAGTTCAATATTTTAGCAAAGCAAAGCTGAATTACTGGAAACGCTTTAGAATTGTTACAGGGCAAAGGGTCACTGCAACAACTTGCCTAGCAAGAATTTTAAAATCTTTACATAAGAAAAACTTCATTATGGTTTATCTGCTAAAACATACTGATGTAACTTGTTCTTATTTCATAGACAATATATTCCAACTATCTGCATTAAATGCCCTTTCTAGCTCTAGATTTAGACTTAAAATAGTACAACTATTATACTCATCACAGTAAATACTTTAAGTTAGTAAGTCATACAGTCTCAAGCAAAACAAATCCAATCATGGCCACATAAACCTGAATCAAACATCAAAGATGCACTTCTCCACATAACCTAATCTATAAAGACAATAACTGTATCTTTTTAAAATGTTGTAAGTATATGTAAATTACCTGCACAGTTTCAATCAGGCTCGCAGAATAAAAAGGCATTGCTATCACATGTGTTAAACTGTAGAAATAAACAAGGTAAGAATTAAGGTCATGATAATACTGCAATTTTAGTCAAATATGCACCTGAAAGTTGATACAGTTATTTACCAAGTCATGTCTCAGAAAATTAACTCCATAACTCAATTATTAAAATGCACAACAAGTTGTGATAAACTTCAGTCTGAAGTTCTGTTAAATTCTATTTCCTTGTGACCAGATCAATCCAGGTGCTTGACAGAGTGCCGACTCATCTCATTTAAACTACACTTATACCTTGAAAGGTTGGAGTAGATGATCCTTGTGGTCCCTTCCAACCTAGTATTCTATGACTCTGCAATTTATTTACTAAAAGCATCTGATATTTTAAATTAATCAGGTTTCACACAGACATAGGGATCTAGTAACAGAAAATAATTTGTAAAACTGTATGCAAACAAGATTGTTCAAAAAAGTAAAAATTTGAAAATCCTATTAGCACCCAGTCAAGTAACCATAGCTGGAGGTTAAACTAACATACATTTAGTAGTTCTAGGAATGTTTAGATAATAAAGGCATAAGGTAATAAGACATACTATACTTACCCTTTCAGTAGAAGATGTCCACCTATCTGCTTGAGGTTCCACTTATGTGAAAGCTCTCTAAAAAGAAAATATTTACCTTAATATGAATAAGAACAGTTATTTTCAAGCATTTCTTCCATGGCTGTTAACATCCAGTTTTCATCTGCGTTGCAGCATTTAGCAGAGTGGCAAGGCATGTCAGCTACACACGTAAATAAATCATGCTTAACTTTAATTTACTTGGGCCTGCTAGATACTCTATCAAAAAAGCTTTTGATCATTCATAAGGTGTCTGTAGCTCTCACTGGTACTAGCTTTTGCTAGTGTTTTGTATTTAGTGTCGTTACATAGCAATTCTTAAATCCATTTTCAGGAAATACTAGATATTTTAATAGTTCAATAGTTTTCCTTTATCAACAAGTTTTGGGGTTTTCTTTTAATGTTTTGGTTTGGTTATGCTTTCTCTGTTCTTTGAAACTCTGTTTACTCAGTTGTTGTTTCTCTCCTGAAAGCCTAAATCACATTCTGACACAGAAAAGACCAAATAAAGTACAATAGAAAGACTAGAAGCTGTATAGTACACACTTGACTCAAGTTTTTTGGCTTATGACCAGACCTTAGCATATACTGGTAAAACAAAAGAAAACTCATGGATTTGGCACAAAAGTGACTTTGAGGAATTTATTTTAAAGAAGTATTTTCTAGTTGTGCACTTCAAAATATGAACAGTAAGCATTAACGACACTCCACTTGACAGAAAATGCAATACTACCTAGCTCAAGATGACATTTAACAGCCATACATTTGGTATATATGCTAGCTATGAGATAAAGATACTTCTGTCTGAAATGTTGGACACACTAGACTACCCATTTTTAATAACAAGCTATAAAGTTTCAATTCTTGTCCAGGAATTGCACTCACCCACTGCCTGTAGTTAGAGCAATTCTAATTCAGGAAAGGAAGCTCTTCACTCTTTTTCTGAAGAATTATGTGCTACTAGGAACTATCACTGTCCTGTATATCACTTTTCCTGTATACAGGTCAGTCACTAAAGAGGAAGGGAAGATCATTTACCATTATATATTTTGCACACATGGATCACAGCCACTGAGCCACAATACTTCAAAGCTGTGGAAAATGCAACAGGCCAAACTAATGTGTGAAAGCCTAACCTTCCAATCCACTAGTTTTAACTATTCCTGCAGTGTATTAACAGATATGGAATGAATTTTCTGGACACAGAAAATTTAATAACCATTGTTGGGCCTCTCTCTTAAAACAGGAACTCTTTTATGATATTATGATATAAAAATGGAAATGGACATACTTGTGTCCTTTACAGTTTGATAATGTCATTAAATAACCTTTTAAATCAGCTATGCTGGCACTGCTGCTGTAAGCAATAATCTTCACCTCCTGGTGACGGCCCAAATACGCATGCTGCTATTAAAAAGAAAGGGAGAGCATCCAGTAGAAACTGCAGTAGAAAATTTTCTTGTGTGCATGCACAGAAAGTGCACGGAGTGGTGCAAGACAACTGTTTTATACAGAACCCTTCCCCAATCCAGTTAATTCTGTGGCTGTCCAAATACTATATTGGCACGAGAATGGGGGTAGCAATGAGGAAGGAACGAACAAGTAACAGCAGAAAGGGTTACTTCTTTTGGCAGCAGCACCAGCTTACTTTTCAAGCTACAGAACAGTTGGCCCACAAGGAGAAAATCCTTGCTTACTATTGGATATAAATCAGAAGTATGAAAATATGAACACTGAATCATCTCATGAACTAAAGCATCTCCTACAGTAGTAGTTAAAAACAAGAATAATGAGTCACGCTCAGAGGAGATTATATATATGCCTGTGTATTTCAGTTAAGTATGAGACAGAGCTGACAAAAAATCTTAAATACACAACCCACACAATTTAAGTATGAAATGCTAATGCTTTTGACAATTCTCAGAGTCTGCAAATACTTACTTTTATGAATATGCATGCATAGGTATGTGATTCTGTCCCTCTGTTCTGCTCTTGTGAGACCCCACCTGGAATACTGTGTCCAGTTCTGGGGCTCCAGCACAAGAAGGACATTGAGCTGCTGGAGCACGCACGTTCAGAGGAGGGCCACAAAGATGATCTGAGGGCTGAAGCACCTCCCCTCTCAGGGACAAGCTGAGAGAGTTGGGATTGTTCAGCCTGGAGAAGAGAAGGCTCCAGGGAGACCTTATTGCAGCCTTCCTGAAGGGGGCTACACAAAAGCTGGTGAGGGACTTTTTAAAAGGGCAGGTAGTGATAGAACAAGGGGGAATGGTTTTAAACTGAAAGAGGGTAGATTCACACTAGAAATTAGGAAGAAACACTTTTCTGTGAGGGTGGTGAGACACTGGCAGAGGTTGCCCAGGAAGGCTGTGGATGCCCCTCCCTGGAAGTGTTCAAGGCCAGGTTGGACAGGGCTTTGAGCAACCTGGTCAGGTGGGAGGTGTCCCTGCCCATGGCAGGGGGGTTGGAACAGATGATCTTTAAGGTCCCTTCCAACCCAAACTATTCTATGATTTTATCACAGTAATTACCATTTCTTTCTTATCTGTAAAAATCGTTCAGTTTCCATGTTCCTTAAGTACTTTGTCTCTGCCCACACATTAGAAATAGGCACTTGTCCCAAGCCTCCCTGGTCCATTCAAACTTGAAAAGCCTTAAACCCAGCCACTTGTCTGCCTCCCTAATGTATTTTTCTGAGATAGGTCTTTATCATTTTACTGGCTTCAGTGTGTGTCCTGTAACTGTCAAATATCTTTTCTTAATGTTTGGTTATCTCAGTCTCTTTGCATTTCACCAGACGTTTTAGTGATTTTAATATAATAAAGTCTCTTACAAAAGCTGGTCACTCTTAAAATATTTGTAAGAAAAGTAACAATGTATATTGTTAGTTTTAGCTCTGAATCATTATAAAACAAAACACTGATAAAAAGTCTTCAGACAAAAATTCCTTATCAGACCTTATCTCAAAGCAGAAAAACATCACAATCTTTTACCATAATCCTGGAATTAGTTCAGTATAAAAACTACGTGGAATCACAAATCAAAATTTAAAAATTACTGCTTAACTACTACAGCCAAAGATGAACAAAGCAGAATGGTGAACATCTCTTTAAAGGAAATTACTCATTTTCAGTTATAACACCTTCATTATGAGAATACTGAACAATGTACGTATAGCTTTTGGTAAAAGAGGACAGAAGACAAAGCTGACAGCCACATAGACTCTTATTTACCATGTCTTCTTATTTATTAATGCAGGCCATTCTGTTCTCTCACCTACCAAAGACAGTAAAAATGTTCAGCAAGATGTCAGTGCTGGCTCATTTAAGTTTTCTGTATTTAGATTTATGAAACAGAAGACTATTTACTTTAGACATGATATTTGCTAACACACCACCACACAAACTGAACTACAAACAGAAACTTATGAATCCTTTTATGACAGCAGAATTACACTGAAGACCATTTTGCAACATAATTTCTATACTCGGACCAGTAGGCAGACATACCAAACATACAATGCTCCCAGAGAGAGTCTCTCATTATTTCTTAATTACAAGGTTGTCTTTGCCAAGACAACCACACTGTGCTGAAAACAGCTATTCAATGTATGACTGTTCTAATCAAGTAAAGTTTTCAAACAGCCTTACAATTCTAACACTTTGAATATAAGTCAACAACTGATGATCAATTTGTTAGAAGCAGTAAAAAAAACACGTGATACCTTGGCAAAGGTGTAAATTCACTGATGATTCCTTCGGTTCCCAGGGTGATGCCCTGAACAATGAAAGTGCTGCCCATTCCTTTCCACAGCGCTCTTGGACCCTGTGTTTTGGAATTACAGTTAAATGCACACAGTGCAAAACTCAAATTTTTCATCTTACTAGGTTTTATAAAATTTCAGTAAATCCACACCACACAGAGCTACAATTCTACCACTAAACTTCATTATACCCAAATTCAAGGCACAACAAACTTTTCAACTCTGAATAAACCTTTTTCTTAAATAATTTCAAACAGTTGACAACAATTTTTGTGGCCACTATGTCACCATTAATACAGTGTATGCTGTACCATAAACTTAACAGAATTTTTAAATGGACAAAATGAGCTTAAGATGTTAAAGCACATCCGTAAGAAATCTAGAAAGTCTTTTCTTACTGTCTTCTGATTTGAGTTTCAGGAGTTCCATTTGCCTCCCTCCACAAGACTATGCAGAATTGGAAATACAGGCAATACGTAGTCACTTAACTCTGGATAATCTCCTTAGCTACCTGAAGATTAATTATTTTTTAGAATCCTAATGAAAAAAATTAATTTCAGGGAGCTTTCATATTCTAACACCTGCAAATCTTCCCCACTAAATACTATACTTCATTAAAAAAATAGAAAAAACAAACCAAACTTTACAATGGTCTTCTTGAAACATTTCTGCAGCCATAAAACTGACAATCTTTTAACATGGTCATGTTTTTAACCACCAGTTAAAGAGTTACAGTTGTCAGTGTACATATGTGCTATAATAACCTTCACTGCTCAGATACAGCCTGATACCAAATACTGACCTGTGTCTTATTGATGCCGTACATAATATTGACAATAGTAAATGGAGTGAGATGATAATTCCGAGCATGATAATTAACCTGTTAAAAATACAAATAATGGCTGTTTTATAAACACACTTGCAGATGTTACAGCTCTGGAGGAAAAAACACTTCCAAAATAAAGACTTTATCTCTCTAAAAGCCAGATAAAGTGGCCAAAATACAAATAAATTCTCACTCAAATTTAGGGAAACAAGCAGAAATTCTAAGTATTTGTCTATAAAAATGTAAACAATAATGCAAGCATAAAACAGAAAACATTGGAAACAAAGCATCCTGCTTGTAAATGGGGATCTGGAAGTTGCTCTACAGACTTTGAAACAGTTCCTTGTTGTAATTAATTTTCCACTGCCCAAACAAAAATAAGAATGTTCACGATAAGTTTAATTTCAGAAGGAAAAAACATGTATGCTACAAATAAAAACATGTTAATGTAGCAGTGTCTCCCTAAAGCTTCCCTATACTCTAATGAATATGAAAACACAAGAAATACCAGAGTATACAAGAGCTCTGACTGGAAAAAACAATATAAAAGACATACCTGACACTGACGGCGCAGGACAATGCAAGGATGTGCCAAAACATTTTCTGTAAATAGACTTGAAAAGTGTATTTAAAGCATTGGAAGCCATTGTAAATTTATTAGGAAAGGCCTGTTATTTTTATCTAACCACATCAGATCTATATTTAGAAAAACTACACATCTGTGAATAAGGCATTTTGAAGGGCTACTGAAGTCTGCCAATACTGCAAAGGAACAAGTATCAAAAAACCTGACACATTCACTATGAAAAAGCCCACATTAATATATAGTATGTATGTATTTTTATATGGAAAACAACATACCAAAATAAATAAACCTTCTCTTCATAAAATATGAGGGAAGAAAACAGGACAGAGCCAGGATTATGGAAAGATTAGTTTCCAGTTTTATATTAATTCCACATACCACATTGTTAATCAAGACCCTTCTTAGCAGGGCCAGAGGACTGGTACTAACAGTTTGGTTCAAATTTTTCAGTGACACATTTTAATCAGAAAATTCTACTACCCAAAACCAATTCCCCTTCTTCCCCTCAAAACAGTATTTCAGTCAAACTTCCATAGGAAATTTCTCCAAGTTCTAAAATAGGATTCTGTTCACAGCCACGCAGAGAAACTTTTCATTTCATCTCAAAGTACCTGAGTGGTCACAGGATTTTCCTGTATGTGGTTCAAACCTGGGATATTAATTAGAAAAGCAAAACTACCAGGCTTTGTCTAAGCATCCCAAATAAAAAGTCTGACCACTAACCTACAGGATCAGTTACCGAGGCGAAGAGCTCCTGAGT
>NW_010159017.1:0-868 GCF_000695765.1 Mesitornis unicolor
CTGTTTACATTTGAGAGATGGCTCCTACCAGGAGATACGAATATTTGGAGCTGAACATGAACGAGCTAGCGAAGTACAGAACAGCACAAACAAAAGCTTTCTTTGGCTACAGAAGCACTTCCCAGGGAAGGAGAAATCAAGCAACAGCTTTCAGTCCTAGCCCCTTTCTGGTGTGAGTTGGAGTCGAGCATTTTCCATATTGAAATCAGGCTCTGGGCAGCTACAGAAAAAGCCTGGTGGGAAAAATATTTCCTTCCCGAGAAAGCAAAGAAGCCCAGAACCCCAGGCTTTTTAGGGCTATAAAAGTGGTTAATAGAAAGGGAAAGACACAGCAAGAGCCTTCAGTCGTATCGTCTTTGGTGTGAGAGAAGAGCTTGACCGTATCCATTTGAGAGACGGCTCCTACCAGGAGCCGCGAAAATCGGAGGCGATCATGGGCGAGCTAGCGAAAAACAGGCAGCACAGCCCACGTCTTTGTTTGTCTACAGAAGCAGTTTCCAGGGAAGGACAAATCCAGCAACAGCTTTCGGCCCTAGCCCCTTTCTGGTGTCAGTTTTAGTGGAATGTTTACCGTATTGATAGCAGGCTCTGGGCAGCTCCAGGGAAAGCCTGGTGGCAAACGAGGTTGGCTTCCCAGGGAAGCAATGAAGCCCAGAACCCCAGAGTTTGGGGGTTACAAAAGCGCTTAATACAAAAGAGAAGACCCAGCAACAGCCTTCAGTCCTTGCATCTTTGGTGTGGGAGAAGATCTTGACCGTTTGCATTTGAGACACGGCTCCTACCAGCAGCCATCAAAATTGGAGGCGAACATTGACGAGCTAGCAAAACACGACACGGCATAGGCCAAGGCTTTCTTTCTCTACAGAAG
>NW_010159018.1:0-40041 GCF_000695765.1 Mesitornis unicolor
TTTTAAATAATTTTTATATATATATATATATGTTAGGCTCTCGCACATTCTTTTGCTTGTATGTGTGTGTATATTTACATATATAAGATAGACACACCTCACAAGCTATTAAAAGCAGAACATATCTCCTAATAAGTGGAAGTGATCCAGCAAACAGCATTGCTAGCTTTGGATGTGCCACTTGTGTATGACAAGGAATAAAAAGTCGCAAGTGGACCTTTGTGAGTAATGGAGAATAAATCTCAAAACTAGTAATCAAACTAATCATAAAATCATTGAACGGTTTGGTTTGGGAGGGACCTTAAAGATCATCCAATCCAACCCCTTTACCAAGGACAGGGACAGCTCCCACTAGATTAGGTTGCTCAAGGCCCTGTCTAATCTGGCCTTGAACACTTCCAGGGAGGGGACATCCACAACTTCTCTGGTCAAATCAGGGAAGTTCTCCAAGGAATCATTTCTGCAAAGCAGGAGTTTAACATGAAAAGATGAGATAGAGATAGTCAGCAAAGAGCTGGGATCAAGAGCTTTATTGAAAAGTATAGCAGGATTAGTAGTCCTTGAGTTGGGCCCACAGTAGCAAATCAGAACAGAGAGTATGTTTGGTTTGGATGTGTGAGAAATTCTGGAGATGTAAAACCAATGGAGCATCAAAAGCTTTGGATTTTGGTAAATATAGAAAGGCTGTCAGCTGGCTCAGGAAAAACTGCAATAGGAAATTGTCCAAGTGGAGGTTTTAGCAAGAACAGATTGATGTTCTTCATTTGCACTTCACTTGCCTCTTTTCACTCTTTAGTACTTAATGCACTGGAATTTCTTTGCAAGTCACTTTACCAAGTGAGTTTATGTTTTTGCTTCTCACATATACATTTGGCTCCTTTAATATTCTTTGGTGAATAGACCAAGTAAAAAGCATCACATTGGAATATATTTATTCTGCTATGAGTGTTTGAAAATACAAAAGCCATAGATGAGAAAACAAAAAAACCCATACAGTATAGCAAACCTTAAGGCTGAGCAGTAGCTTTGCAATATTAGACATATCACCCTCTCTAGATTTCCCATGGCATTTGAAATGAATGGGGACTGTTTAAAAATTAAGAAAATTAACTTGTGTGAAGCATCGCAGTCTAGGGATTTGGCAGTTTTTGACTCGGAAATGTATAAAATAGATATAATGTAAAATAATAATATCTCAAACTTCGCAACCCCTCAAACTCCCAGTAAATTTCTTCCATTGATAGAGACAGAAAAATAATACTTTCAATAGATTTTATTTTGTTTCAATAAAAAGACAGTCTCGATTTTTTTTTAATCTAGTATCCAGAATGTTTCTCTCTTAGATCTCTAAACTGACTGTAGTCCAGTATGGTAGTAATAAAAGATTATAACCTGTTTTATAACCTGTGCAAAAGGCACTAAGTGGTCCCAATTCATGCTTTCCTGGCCATATTGCAAAAGCAGCTGCCCCACACCGACATCTCACCCCTGGGAGAAAAAATGTCTAAGGAGATCCCACGGAAATCAGTACGGATGATGAAAACTCCTCCAGTGAACCAGTGCAGAAGGGGTCAGGTCCTGAGCAGATCTCAGATTTTCACTGAATCATTCTTCATTTAGCTGATGAATTTTGAAGAGAAGGAAAATCAAAACCTGGGTGCAACTGCAAAAGAGGATTGTTCTGTTGGGTATTGTGAATGAATATTCAGATAACAAGATACTCATCTCAGTTCTACTCCCACAGCATTAACCCCCTGGTATTTCTGGAACTTGACTGCTGTCTCTTGACACGTTCCCTGGAATGCAAAGTTGCGACATTTTTTTTGTTGCATAAAATAAAAATGTTTTATCAGATTTTTCCTAGTTGCTTTTCCAAATTTACCAAATACATCAGCTACTTCCATGATTCTCATGCCAGGGCTGCTCAAAAACCATTGTCAAGACATAAGTACAGCTTAGCAGCTCCTAAGGGGTTAAACTTGCTATTCTGAGCTGAGCCAATTTCACTTTGTATGTTCTGCAGTGCAGTGAAAGTTAATTCATTCTAAAGCACAGAGCTTTCCAGCAACATTGTTAATATTATAATGTTCCTTTGCTGCACTGTCCTAGCTAGTTTATTAGATGAGAGAAAAATACAGATGTGCTGACAAGCAGAGTTATACCTACCCATGCTGGCAAAATATTTATTAAAATTACTTTAAATCATTTTTATGCAGAATTATAAGCTCCTCTAAAATTCTAAAGTAGTTATTTTGATTTTTAGTAGTATAGTTGATTACATTTGATATAGGCCAGTTGTTTGTTTGTTTGCTTTTAATAAAAAGGCATGCTCTTCTGACTGTGTGATGATAATTTTTCTCTTCTTTGAGCTGTAGAATTTCTTCAATTAAAAGGTAATTGGGTTAGATGGGTGGTACATTTAAAGATATAGAAAAAATAAATATACCAAAATAGTAACACAAAGACAGACATTATGGCTGCTATTTCTAATAAAAGAAAAGCAAAACAATCCAATAGTCCTAGAGTGATTGCTGGGGAAAATACAAAACCTGGTTGATCCCACATGCAATAGCTATAATGAAACAAAAAAAAATCATGAAATTTCTCTGCAGAATGGAGTGAAGGTTGACAACACATTCAGTCTAATGCATTTATTGGGCAGTCTTATTCCTGTCTGAGCTTCAGCCGTCAGATAAAGGCAGAAACAGTTTATTACAATATACAAAGGGCTCTAAGGAAGTCATCTTGCTGGGTAAACTTTAGCAGTAGACAAGCTGGGAATAAAGGTACCAAAACAAGTTGTAACACCTTTTCTTCTATTTCACTCAATGTAACACTGAATTCTAGTGACTTTTGCATTATTTAAAGCTTTCTTTGTGCCTGTATCTTGTTGCATGTTCAGGTGCCCCTGACATATGTGTGAGACAGTTGATTTCAGTTTCATTTCAAGGCCTTATCCTGAGCCTTAAACACATTTAGAACAATATCATCACTGTGGAATCAATACATCTAAAAATCCACATAAACAACTAACATCCTGCCACATCTGGCAATCTGTCAGGCTTATCTCCAAGACAGTGGTTGTCATGACCTAATGGCTGAGTTCTTAGTAAAGCCCACCACTGAGGAGAGTGCAGCACAATGGCTGCACTTTTCAAAAGCCTGTGTGAACTGACAGCACAAGCATGAATCATAAAATCAAAGAATTGTAGACTGGTTGAGGTTGGAAGGGACCTTGACTAGTCCAACCCCCCTGCCATGGACAGGGACACCTCCCACTAAACCAGGTTGCACAAAGCCACATCCAACCTGGCCTTGAACACTTCCTGGGAGGGGGCATCCACAACTGCTCTGGGCAACCTGTTTCAGTGTCTTACTACTCTCAGCGTAAAGAATTTCTTCCTAATATCTAATCTAAATCTACCCTCTTTCAGTCTGAAGCCATTACCTCTCATTCTATCACTACATGCCCTCGTAACAAGTCCCTCTCCAGCTTTCTTGTAGGCTCCTTTTAAGTACTGGAAGGCCACAATAAGGTCTTCCCGGAGCCTTTGGTTCCCCAGGCTAAACAACCTGTATTCTCTCAGCCTGTCTTCATAGGAGAGGTGCTGCAGCCCCCTGATCATCTTCATAATCCTCCTCTGGACCTGCTCCAACAGCTTGATGTCCTTCTTATGCTGGTGGCCCCAGAACTGAACGCAGTGCTCCAAGTGGGATCTTATGAAAGCATGTTAGAGGGGCAGAATCACCTCCCTTGACCTGCTGGCCACATTTTTTTTTATGCAGCCCAGGATGCAGTTGGCCTTCTGAGCTGCAAGCGCACATTGCTGGCTCATGTTTAGCTTCTCATCATCCAACACCCCTTTTCCTCGGGACTCCTCTCGAGCCATTCTCCACTCAGCCTGTATTTGTTCTTGGGATTGTCTCGACCCAAGTGCTGGACCTTGCACTTGACCTTGTTGAACTTCACGTGGTTTGCATGGGCTCAGCTCTCACTTCTGTTAAGGTCCCTCTGGATGGCATCCTTTCCCTCCAGAATTTCAACCACACCACACATAGCACAAGGTAAGTCTTATTGCTAAGAGATGAGTAAAAGAATAAGAAAATCCAGAAAGTGACACCTTATTTATGCATCAAGTGGAAGGTAGAGAATGCTGCCCCTCCCATGGGACATTTGAATAAGAAGTTTAAAATACTGCATCTTCACTAACTTGAAGAGCTATTCATTATGTTCCTGAAAGTCTCCCTTTTATTTTAACCTGTCTAGGTGTGTCAGGACTGACTTTCTATTCTATCACTTCTAACAGTTCTTAGCAGGACAGTAATTCTTAAATGATTCAGTATGTAAAATTAGCTGCCTTGTGCATATGAGAGAGAATGTTGATTCAAAGATGATATAAATATGATCTGAGCTGGATATTTCTCAAATCAGCAAGCAGAACTAGAAATAAAGTTGGCTAAGAAAACAGTCTATCCCTATCATATGCATTTAACTTTGGTGAATGAATGTGAAATGTTAATTTTAAAAGTACTTATGGAAGGAGAAATCACAGACATAGAAAGGCATGCATGGCTAGCACACCAACTCTGGGTCTTTGGACAGCATTATAAATGTCCAAAATTGAGGACCTGACAATGTTTTCAAGGTCCTGGGTTCACCGTTGCATCCCAGGCACATCCCAGCTGCATATCACTTCTTTTGAGGCTTGAACCTTCAGAAATAGGAAACCAACACTGCAGGGACTGGACAAATTTCAACCAAATCCCCCATAGTCTTCATCTATTTGCAGATCAATTTAGATACTGCTTTTCCCACTCCACTCTGCCCTGGTGAGGCCACATCTGGAATACTATGTCCAATTCTGGGCTCCCCAGTTCAAGAAAAGCAAGGAACTACTGGAGAGAGTCCAGCGCAGAGACACTGAGATGATGAGGGGACTGGAGCATCTCCCATATGAGGAGAGGATGAAGGAGCTGGGTCTGTTTAGCCTGGATGAGATTGAGGAAGGATCTCATTAACACTTATAAATATCTAAAGGATGGATGTCAGGAGGATGGCACCAGACTCTTCTCAGTTGTGCCCAGTGACAGGACAAGAGGCAATGGTCACAAACCAGTACACAGGAGGTTCAACTTAAACATAATAAAAAACTTGTTTACTGTGAGGGTAGCAGAGCACTGGAACAGACTGCCCAGTGATATTTCAGGTATCTCCTTATCTGAAACCATTCAAAACCCACCTGGATGTGAATCTGTGTCATCTTCTCTATGTGATCCTGCTCTAGCAGGGGGGTGGACTAGATGATCTTCAGAGTTCCCTTTCAACCCCTACCATTATGTGATTCTGTGATTTTCTGTTTGTTCTGGGATAAGGCTGTTGTGGTGAGTCGACCTGGGTTGGATGCCAGGTGCCCACCAAGCCACTCTATACCTCCCTCCACTGGACAGAATAGAGAAAATATAACAAAAAGCTCATGGATGGAGAAAAGGACAGGGAGAGATTGCTCACCAATTACTGCTCACCGTGGGCAAAACAGACTCAACTCGAGGAATTTAATTTTGTTTAATTTATTACCAGTCAAGTCAGAGTGGAGCAATGTGAAATAAAACCACATCTTAAACCACCTTTCCCCTGACTCCTCCCTTCTGCCCAGGCTCAGCTTCACTCCTGATTTTCTTTACCCCCTTCCCCCGATTGATTCAGGGGGACAGGGAATGGGGGTTGCAGTCAGCTCATCACACGTCTCTACCTCTCCTTCCTCATCACATTCTTCCCTTGCTTTAGCATGGGGTCCCTCCCACAGAAGAGATTCATCCATGAACTTCTCTAACATGAGTCCTTCCCACCAGATGCAGTTCTTCACAGACTGTTCCACCGTGGATCATTTCCATGGGGTGCAGTCCTTCAGGAATGGGCTATTCCAGCATGGGTTCCCTAAGTGGTCACCAGTCATACCAGGAGCCTGCTCCAGCATAGATTCTCTATAGAGTCACATTCTCCTGCAGGTACACTTGCTCCAGCATGGGGTCCTCCACAGGCTGTAGGTGAATATCTGCTCCACTATGGACCTTCATGGGCTGCAGAGGGACAGCTGGCCTCACCATGGTCTTCACCATGGGCTGCAGAGGAATCTCTGCTGCAGTACATGGAGCACCTCCTCCCCCTCCTTCTTCACTGACTTGCTATCTGCAGAGTTGTTTCTCTCACATATCCTCACTCCTCTCTTCCGGCTGCTGTTGCACAGCAGTTTCCCCTCCCCCCCATCTCACTTAAATACATTATCACAGAGACGCTACCACTGCTGTTGTTTGGCTCAGCCTTGGCCAGCAGTGGGTCCATCTTGAAGCTGGCTGGCATTAGATCTATCAGACATGGAGGGAAGCTTCTAGCAGCTTCACACAGAAACCACCCCTGTAGTCCTCCTACTATCAAAACCTTCCCATGCAAACCCAATACAACTATCTGTGTTCCTGTGAAATTATAATTTATGAATTCTTTAATACATTTTTTGTCACTATACTGATATTTATTACATGCAGCAGTTGACATGTGATCTTCTGTATCTTTATTTATAACCACCATCATTTTACTTTTGCTCTTAAAACCTGTTGTGTAGGTGGAACTTGGGTTCACAGATATACCGGATGAGGGAGATCTCTTCCAAAAAAGTCTGGGTTTAATACAGCTAAGTGCAAAGCTATACATTCAGAGACAAGGAAGATGAAGACTGGAGGGAGAGCCAGAGGACAGATATATATATATATAGTATAGCTGTGAAAATATAGCAGATATGTGGTTGTGTATGAGTTTGTAGGTGGTATGATGGAAGAAAAGGCTGCTTATGATTTGGGAATAAATAATGGAAAAAGTAATTAAAAGCAATCAGGTGAGAACCTAGTGTACAGTTCTGGTGAGAGTAATAGGAAACTAATCCTTAATTCCACACTTCAGAAAATGATATAAATTGGAGAGGGAAAATTGGAATACAAAAATGTTATAGGTTCTGAGAAGAACCACAGTGAGACATTTAAAGAGTCTGGTTTATTCACTTTAATAAAAAGAGAGTTCAAAGATCTTGATCACAGATCCTAATACTGGGGAGAAAATAGTAGATACTAATAGGTAATCTAATCTGACACATAACAGTAACAAAATGGCTCAAAGTATAATGCAAGCAAAATTCCAATTAAAAAAAAAACAAAACACAAATGCATCTTAAAGAACATCATAAATTGTTAGAACCAAATCTTAAGAGAAATGGTGGCTTTTCTGTCTCTACATGTCTTCAAACAAGTACTTCATACTTGAGCAAGAAAGGTATTTTAGCAAAACACTAAACTGTTGGTCTTGATACAGGGGAAGCTGAATGAAACTTAGTGACCTATGATTTACAGGGGTCAGACTAGACTATCTAATAGTCGCTTTTGGCCTCACACACTATGAATCTATGAATAAATCTATGAAAATGCTGAGCTGACTCACTCACTTCATTGCAGAAATCCATTTCCTCCTTGTCTCAAAGAAAAGGCAGGTTCTCCCATGCTTGGAGGTTAAATTTCTGCACCAATCAAAACTAACCAAGTAGTCACGGAAGTGTTGATGCTTAGTATAAGTTGGTGTATCTCTTTGCATTGATTTCACACTGGCTAGTTGTGTTGAATATCTATGCTGATAGCTGGCATACTTATAGCAAATTTTAGTTCTAGCACTAATTATGATAGTCATTTCCCCTTTTTACATGATGATTGGAATTGCATATCTTTCTTTTACCCCAGTTCTGCAGGCCATGCTTTCCCCTCTATCCCTCTTTGAAAGTTGGTAGCATAACAGATGTGTAGAAATTGTCTAATTGTGAAGAACCAGAAGAAACTGTATTGATGTCTGAAGGGAAACACAGATGATAGGCAGATCAATGAAATCCATCCAAGCCAAACCATTAATGTCTCTCAGAATTCTGAGACAGGAAATGTAGCAAAACTCTGCAAGTACAAAAATGGGCAAAATAAAATAAAACAGAAATCTAACTTAATTCTAAAGCCATAATGTCCTACATAGGTGTTTATGGTAGAAAAGTAGAACTCCCTGAGCAGATGATTTCTTGGGAATATGCTTAAAAAGACAAAAATAGTGACAAGTTTTAAACAGAGAGATCTGTAAAGTCAAAAAGTGAGTGGAGCTGGATGAGAAAGCAACATCTCTGGGATAAATACTTTGCTCTGTACTTTCATCAGGAGGGCATCCTTTTGTTTCCAACAGAAATTTGGTGATTTGTCCTCAGAGGAAATGTTGAAAGAGAGTAGCACCTAAAATCTGCTATTTTCTCTCAGAATGGATCTTTTTCTAGGACGTGAGGGACAGGCAGATGATTTGGAGAGTTTATTCTTTATATATCTATGGCCTAGTCATGGTGTATGAGCTTTTTGGCAGGTTTCTGTGTAAATTTTACTGCAGTGTGTTGCAGCTTGTTTAACAAAGAAATAATGAAGTGAAAGCTGCATCACTGAGGAAAAAAAGCCTTTCATATGCCTTGATTATGAATGTGTGTGTAGATTTTGACACCTTTACATATTCTGCCATTATTATTTACTTTTTCTTACGACCAATTCCAATCCCCTGGAGTACTTTTTATACTCCAAAATATCTTCCTTTGCTATTAAAGAAGATTAGTTAGGAAAAGAGAGAGATATTAATCCAGTAAAGGTCACATAATCTTGATTACAGACAGCCAGTATAGCAGAATTCTTATCTCTAGCAAAAGGAAATGGTAAAAACCTGAAAAGTTTTTATCTCTTTTTATTAAAAAAGAGGAAGATTTCCATTTCTTTACTATTAATCCCTAGAAATCTTCACAGTTCATTTTAATGCTATGCTAAGTAAATGGAATTAATCTGACAATGCCCATCCTTGAACCTCCGAACCCAGGATTTTGTAAAGTAAAACAATTGTTTCTCTTGTCCTCCACCTTTCATTTCTTGAAATGTATTTTCTGAGCATTTCTCTATAGGCAACATGAAATTTCATTTCCTTGCAAATTTCTGTATCCTATAGTTAGGTAATTGTATTGTATTATTTATCAGGAGCCAACTGTCTGTTCACACTCTGCAGATGTAGACAAAGACATGTGTCTTACCTTGAGGAGCTTGTAGGCTAATTCAAACAGTCTTATATAGCTCCAACATGAATGGTATACATATTTAAGCTAAAATTGTCAGGCTTTATATTGTGATTCATCTCAACCAACACTTACAAGGTTAGTATTTTTGATTTCAAGTATTCTACTTACATGACTACATTATAAAGTGTGAAAGTGCTTGCAAATTAAGTTCTTAAAGTGATGATTTCAAACTCTGACTTGCAATAGCTGTATTACATTTGATAAATGAATGATTGCAGAATTCTTGGGAAAAAATATGCTACAAAGGATGAAAATGAAATATGTCTCAGAAAGGTGATTTTGCTATAATCTGAAAAAACTGAAGAATCAGAATTTTTTATTTTTTGCTGAAACGAAAATGGCCCCCTCCTAACCACTTTTTATATATTGAGGTGCTTGATTAATTCAAATGTCTTGAATTATCACCATTAAAATGTAGTTAAGACACTTCTAGTCAAAAATTAAGAATTAAATTTCTTGTGTTTAGTTTGAGGTCAGAAGCTGACAGGTAGCCATTTTGACTTCCAATTTCATTGAACCACAGGCATAAGAGTGAGAAGGGTGCAGGAATTTGTCTCCCACACAATGATATAGAGTAATATCTCTTAGAGGTGAGATGTAGAGGCACAGAATAGTAGAGAAGGAGGTTGACTGCAGCGAAGGAAGGAGTTCCCCTCTTGCCTATCAGGCAACATTCTGCTATGCTCAAGCCTTTTGCAGTTGTCCACAGGGCACCCAGACACAGCAGCAGCATCCGGCTGTTTCAGTGACTGCTATGTATCTAAGGGGAAAGGCAAATGGCACCAGTGGCCATTGGTCTTCTGTACCAAAGCACAACCCATGTTGAAGAGAGCTGCTAATGTTTTTGAGCTGCCACTGCTTCCTATCCCACACCTCATTGGTTTTCTATCATCTAATGGTCTTTCTAATACAGAGATCATACTTACACTGCAATCCAGAACAGCACCAGGATCCAAAATCTAGAATTAGAAGCAGTATAACAGCAGCTCTGTGGCAGGAAAGTTAGGCTAAATGGCATCATTAATAGGAGGAACAAAGTGCCTTGCTGTGATGCTGTGGTACCTTACATGCATACATACTGTGGTTCAGCAGTATCCTTTTACTTCCCCAGCTATTCAGTCCATGTTAGACTGTGCTTCCCACAGTATCACAGAGATCTGATCCCTCTTTTCCAGCAAAATGTGGGAGTACACGCTTCACCACCTCAGACTACAATGACAGAACATCTGAAGCAGGAGCATTACATGGGAAGCAGGTTTGGAGCCAGAATCTCTGGCTTCAGTGGCCTTCAATCCCAGCTGTCTACTTGCAACAATATTTTTGCTTGTTGCAAAAAGGTTCCACTAAATTATTTTGGCTTAGCTTAAATCCTGGAGAGAATTAATGCAGTCCCTTTTGACCCTTGAACAAATTCAGTGCCTCTTTGGTTTTCTCCTGAGCTCATTTTTTAAAATGCTTGCTCTGATATTGCTTTTCATGTGCTTTAGAATATCTGTTATCCCCACATAACAGATCACAAACCTTCACTAACTTCATTTATAGAACTCATGTATGATATACATTTGTTCCCAGCATCCCCAGCAAAGAAAAACTGCAGTGGTGGTGGCAACTTCAAATATATCATAGGAGCGCTACCTAGTTCCTTGGTAAATTGTCTGTTAAAAAAAAAAAACATGCTTCCTGGAGGTAAAGATCATGACATTTTATTCCAGTATGAGCTCTCAGACTAGCAGAAGTGTCCTTTCTAAAAATAAGCATACCCAAGCACAGTTCAATGGCTGGATAGGCTAGACCATAGCTTGCTGATGGTTTAAAGAGTCAAATTTCTGTTGACTGACTAAGGAACACTCAACTTTTTTTAATTTCTTTTCTCCCTCTTTGAAATTATCTGCTGCACCCAGCCAGCTGCACCGCAGATATCTTTCATCTTAATTTGCTGGATTTACTGTACCTTCATTTCCAAGATTTTGCCCTGAAAACTTCCTACTAGGATACTTCTATCTAGCCACTTTCCACAAGAGATGATCTGTGGGCCACAGAACAAGGCTGCTGCTGCCCAGTTTCATGCTGATGGTTCTCAGGATCACTGAGGTAACCCAGGCTGTGGCTTGAAAACCAAGGTATTGACATTACTACTGGAACCAGCATCAGGTTAAAAATATGCTTTTGGGGGTATTGCTACTTTACTGCTTTACTGCACTTTTTTCAGAATGCAAAGGGCAAATGTGGGAGTGGGAAAGTGAATGAAATGCAAAATTTCTGTCTCACAAACAGTACAAAATATCAGTCCAGCACTGCAGTGGGGGTTAGGGATAAATAATACCTGTCTGCTCTGCAGAGAGAATCTAAGTGCTTTCACTTCTTGTATTGCTTTCACCAAACATGCTCTGTGCTCTGATTCAGCCAGGCACATCCTCAAACAAACGAATTAATAAGCTCTTCCTCATGAGGACAGACTGACTTCAAGTGAGACTTCAAGTGGCTAATTGAAGTACTTCTAAACGATGCATTGAAGCAATTTTAAATGATGCATACTCATCTGAATAAAAAGTAAATAAAAATAGGGCAGCAGGAGAGAGTAGTGGAAATATCTCAGCACTAAGTCAAAATCAAATTGGAAACTAAAGGTGCAATGCAGGACTGAAACAATGAGAAAATAAAACCCACCTCAGAATAAAACATTGAAGTCAGAAATAGAAATGGAAACACTGAAACAAGATAGGAAAAGTGAAACAAAAAGCCAAAATCTCTCAGGGCTCATAAAGCCATAGAAAAATATAGAAGTGAAAATGTGTCTATTTTTAATCGTGCAAAAAACTTTTTTAGCCATAAGTTTGCCAAGTTTATCTTTTTTTCAGATAAATTTCTGTAGGTTTTCGCAAACACAAATTGAAAAGGCTAGTTTAATTGTAATTAGGAATTGTAATTAAATAAGACATGAGAAAGCAATAAGTTGAAGATGGGATGAAGGAACAAGAGAGGAATCGTTGAAAGGAAACTGGAAGAAGTATGGACATTTCAAGGTACGCAGATAACACAGTGCCAGGAAGACATCATTTGGTTTGTATTGAAAGAGCTGTTGCAGGGGTCAGATTCAGTGTGGAAACAGCCCTACATCTAGAGTAAAAGCTCTTATTTGTGTTATTTGGACATAATGACCTGGATGCAATGTGGGTATGGGATGCAGTGCACTACTTGGCCATGATGCCTGAGTCAAGAGTAGCTAAGAAAAGATTTTTCTGTTTGATTAGTAATATACACAGGTGGTTATAAAGCCTAAAATGCAGAAAAGTATGTCATAGGCAAGACAGAATGGAGAAGCTTCCAGTATTCAAAGATTTTAGCAACAGCCATGGTAAAGAAAGTAAAGGTATTAGAAATGTTATACAAACAACCATGGCTTTGTTGTAGCGTATTATGCTGTCTGCAATCCATCACTTTAATACAGACATTTGCTTTTCAGTCTGGAAATAGAGAACAACTGGTATTTGTTAAATGCATTCAGCATTCTGAAGAAATAATCTCTTTTGTGTCTGATACAACATTCATTCTCTTCACTATTAAAGTATATGTGCATAGGTGAAAAGAGAAGAGAGGAGTCAAATGTGACATTGGTTTCACGGGAGGTGTGGTCACTTTGTCTTTGCTGGTGGAGAGATAAGAGAAATTTTATTGTACTTTTTTCACACAGATTATCAAACACAGTTTGTGAGAATACTTACAAGATAACCATGTAAAATAATTGTATATCAAGTCTATCAGAGTTATATTTGGAATAATGTTACAGCTTTCTGTCTGTTGATATATATCAAAATCTAAGTAGTGAAGTGAACATTTAAAGAACTCTAAAATCTTTTCAGAGCCTTGGCTTTTGTGTGTCATAGATTTATATATTGTAATATAGATGCAGAAATTTTATCTTTACAATGTATTTATGCAAATCCTACTGAATAGTGAAATGAGTACACAGTGACATGGAGTATAAGCACAAGGATGTGGCAGAGAATGGACATAAAAAATGTTGTGTCACATCTAAAAACCTGGCACAATCACCTGCTCATTTCAGACCCAGGGAAAATCTTGCTTTGTGTTTCTATTGCAATGTAATATATTATTCCTGTCCTATTCAAAAATGGCATTAATAAAACATTAATAAAAAGTAGTTAGTATCAGCAAGCTGTTAACTATTTTTTGTCTTCTTTGCCCACTTTCTTCTTGCTCATTGCTTCAAGCAAACCTGAAACAATGTGTTTCATGATAGATTTACCCCTTTATTAAAAACTGTCCATATAGTTTCCCAAATATAGTGCACCCTGGCACATTTGATTGTAACGAAACCAAATACCGCTTCTATAAAAACCAGGGCTGATTGGAGAAAGGGTTCAGTGAAAGAGGAACAGAGAACTTGGGTGCCCATGAGCTGTCGGCTCTCACAATTTCTGACTCCAGTACTCCAGCAGCTGAGGGAGAGCAGGGAATGGGGCAAGCAGGAATGGCATTGCTATTCGGTGTGGGAAAACCCACTGTGCAACTGGAAATGTATAGGGGTAGTTCTGCCTGGCAGCAACCCAGCCTTTCCCTTTGCCTCAGTCTCTTCCCGTGCATTGGATGTTTTCCAGTTATGACTACACAGATGATGCAGAATTTTTAAGGCAGTTAAGACATGCTTAATTCTCCACCTGTTTAATTTTTTTTTTTTAGCCTTTTAATTTTCTTTATGCCTCTCTTCATTTCCTCATTCTTTCTGTGCTACAGCACTACTGAATTTTGTTAAAGCAATGCTGAATCTAAGTCTAGACAGTTATACTCAGATTATGAACACCCACTCAAAATTTTTCCTAGGAATTGCTAGGTTGGTTAACCCAAAAATTGAGATAATCTTTAGTACCTCTAAAAGCAGATATTTGAACTCTGTTTCTACTCAATCTACTGCATAATGGAATGGGCTGAACTGGTACCTTTTTCTTTCTGCACCTATTCGCATTGCAATTGTTCTCTCAGAAAGTGATTTGTTTTGTGCTGCTTTCCATTCACATCACGACCCAATCAAACCACGTAATATAGGAAAGATCAAAGTAGTACAGCATACTTGCCTACAGTAATTCACAGAATATATGAGGCATTAAAATTTTCATTCCTCATTCTCGTAAGAAAGACTATAAAGGTAACAGAAAATGATGCAGAATATGAATCTGTTCTTGAGACAATGATTGTATCAAGAATGGGAAACAGTATAAACCAACAGACCCTTTCTTGTTACCATCTTTATCACATAGAATGCAGCCCTTGCTTCTGTCGTTCACACTTTTATTTCCTTCTCATATTGTCCTGGTATATTTTTCTTAAACAGACAGCACAATTGAAGAAAAAATGTAACACACCTTTGCAGAATGTAATAATTTCCCATCTTGAAATGTCTGGTTTTACTTAGAAAAATTCTGCCTGCTACATAATAGAAAAGAGGTGGACAGGAAGGATAAAAGTTGTAATGAAAATGGCTTAACACACAGCCCTGATCTGAACTACATCTACAGACCAAATCTTAGAATGCAAAGGGAGTCTGGAATTGGAAATAAATGGGAATAGTCAATGAAAATTAAAGTCTGGTAACACTTCACAAAGACATGTTCTGCAAGACCTAAATGGCATGTTGGAAGATATGTACAAATATGAAGGCAAACCTAAGAAAGTATTTACAAAATTGTTTCATAATATATTTTAAAACTGTGTGATTGCTTTTCTTTTTTTTTTTTAATATGAATCTGAATAGCAGGTGTCATAATCTAGGGGTTTGTTCCAAGGCCCATTTGTGTTCCTTGAAGCTTTTTGATCATTGCAGGGGATTCTGGCTCACAGAGGAATTATACAGAGCTGTGACAAAAGAACAGCAGACCACTGGATCATGAGCTGGCTGTGACATTTCAGCTCTATGCCACCAGCACTAGAAGTGCAACACTGTGCATTAGCACTGAGCGTTACAGACCGCTCTTGTAAAACACAGGACAATTTGGTCCTCATTATACCAAATCAATTTAACACATGCTTACCTCTATCTGCAAGGTCCCATTCAGTCAAAACTTATGTTTCAAAATCATTCATGTACTTGTTCATATCAGCCTTCACTGTGAGATCTGCTCACTGCTGTTGTGGTCTATCTGTCCATAAGAGTGTTCAGGTATGTCACACATTTAACACCCTTTTGACTTATTTTTATTTGGCTACTAAAATTCATCATCATTCCTATCAGCTCTGGCTGTACTTCAAATTAAAATTATCTTGCTTTGTAAATCTATAACTGTTAGTACAGATTCAGTTCAGGCACACTGGTATTTGGGGCACTTAAAGCGCACTTAATATGATTCTTATTTAGTATTTCATAACCTGGTCACAATCAAGCAAGTATTTACACCACTGTTTAAATTAATGCTCTCTGTACAGCCCCATGTTTATTTGGTAATCAGTATTACATTCATCTCTTTCCTATGTTACACAGCATTTGCTAATTTAAAATAGTGTCATTAGCAGAAAGCAAAGGTCATGGCATACATGCATCTTTGCAGGACTTACTGCAAATAGGTCTGCAATGAGATCTTCTACAAAGACATAATATGTCTTACCATGTGTGCTAAATCTTAAAAACTATTTTATTAGAAGTAAAATAGGCAAATCTTTTATTAACAACCAGAGAAAGACAGCTAGATTCACCACACTTAAATGTCTCATATGATTAGGTAGTATGCCACCCAAAATTTAGTGTGTTAGACTTGATGGAGATGGCAGTCTCCATTAACTGTGAAAGGACCATCTGCTCACCTAGAGAATCTGCATGTCCACCAAGAGTATAAAAAAATCAATTGGCCATATTGGCATTGTCTGCACATTTTGCTACCCCTTTCTTTCTGAGTATCAATCCAACAGAAAGTATGTTGGTAGAGATATTAGCCCACCTATGAGCATGGGCTTGTACCTTCCAATCATCATCTTAAGGTACAGAAGTACTGAGGAATCTTGATGGTGGTGTTGCAGGTATTTTCCATCTACTTTGGATCTGGTCTTAAGGCTTAGGACACCTGTTTCCTTTACCAGTGCTCAGGCACATAAATATGTAAAAGAGGGCTCAGTGATCACCAACTGAACTTAACGCGTAGTACAGACATCTAATTTGCTTTTACTTATCATGAGGATTGAGGCAGAGTTCAGGTTTCTGTCAGCCTTGTCTGGGCTACAGCAGAGATTTAGGAGAGAGATAACGTCCATCTCTTCAGAACAGGAACTCTGTGAGTACAGCTGATGGTATAGCAATAGCAAAATGCAGAGGACTTCAACTAGTAACCAAGTACTTTATGGAGATAGGTGATAACTGAGTTAGCTGTTCCTGGGAAGGAAACAGATTTCATTGGCTAGAAATTTAAGTAAGAATTAACTCATCCCAGATGTAAGAGATGTTTCATGTCAGATAGGGACTAATTAGCAAAAACTACTTGCTAGTATCTAAAAACTGTGTATCTTATTACACACTTGTTAACCATCAACAGAGCAGTTTAAATAATATATTGGATTTCATTCACATATAGCTGTCTTACTAAACCTAAATTAAATTCTTATTTGAGAGACTTAATTTAAAGTGTGACTGTTTTCTCTAATGAACTACCAATTTGTTTCCCCACATTGTGTGTGTTTAATTCATGCTTATGATGATGTCTAAAAACATATGGGCACCAAATGTGGTTATGCCTTATGCCTATCATCTTTGAGGTACCCTAATGGTCCCTTAAACCTTTGCAGTTTTCTCTCTGGGGAAGTTAGTTTACATCATATGACCCAAACCCCCAACTTTTTATCAGATAAATTTATTGTGATGAGCACAGTGGATAGCTCTAGTTAATCTGTCCGGAGACTTCAGATAAGATCAATCCCTATTCTTATAATTTACAAATTGTTCCCAGATATCAGACATCATCAGCCTTGTTATTTTCATACTGCAGTAAACACAAAAGGAGAAGGAGACATGAAAGGTAAAAGGCTTTTTGCAACATAAAAGAGAATACAAGGTTGATGTATCCTTTGCTCGTGGTATTTTTTGGCAAAAGATACAATAATGCAAGTATCTTTCTGATTGATTAAAGTATTGAAGCGTATTCTTTGCTTCATAAATAATGCTCTATTACTTTTCTTCAAAGACAAGTAAACCTTGACAGACTGACCTTTTTCAGGGCAGAGAGTTGTTTCAGTGCCATAAATTATACTGTAAAACGAGTGGAAATGCTACTGAGAAGTGTGTGACAAAATAAGATTAAAGATTACTACACACAAAAGATTGTTGTTTTATTAATGGAGTCCTGTCAGCAGGATGAAAAATTCTCAGCTTTTTACTGGATGCTGAGATCACGTCAAACAGAAAATTATGAATGCATTTTCTAAAAGGCAACCAAATGTGTCAAAATAACAATACTGATTAGCTGCCCTCCCCCTACTTTTATGTATTCACTTAAAACAATTTCAATGCTTTTCAAATAAAGTTTAAGTGCTGCAGTTCAGCTTGTAATTCTAAAGGATCATATAGCCTGTTGGCCTGTGATGTTACAGGCGGGTGTATGAACATTACAGGAAGACACTTTCCTAGAACAGAAGTGTAGGCATCTTCTTTGTCAGGATATATTACACCAAGAAGAAAAGCATATAGTATTTCACTGTCCGTTACTGTAACCAGTAAGCACTCAGTCTGAGAAAGATAACAAGTATTTGAGAAAACAAGACAGGGATGTCCGTGCAAAAATGATCCTAGCTTAAATAAGTAGCATTAGGCCTTTCTTAAATATCATTTCATAACTTGACAAATGACTTTGTCATTCCAAAATGTTATACCTTGTTAAAATTAAAATAAGCACCATAGAAGCTCATTTAAAATGGAAGAGTTTGATGTGTTTATTTACAGGAAGTCTGCGGATTTGTTTTGCTTTATGGTTTTTTTCTTCCTCTCAATCAATTTACCTGAAAGTTCTGATCAATGGCTTTTGGATCAGTGACATTTATTGAAATGATAAATAATGTCGGGAAGTCAAGGAAAATGGAAAAGAGGATGGAGCCTAAGAGAACAGTATAGAAATCAAAGGTTTTCTTGATGTCAGAATCAGCACAGTTCACTCAAATAATAATAATAATTTTTTTAAAAAATTGTAATGGTGCCATGAAACAAACTCACGTTACACTAAGTCATTATAAATCACTACCCAGTACAGACCATTATTAAGATGATTGGATAAGATGCCCATGTATTGGCTTTCGTTATCTTTAGCAACAAAGGCCTGGATCAGAATTACCCCTATTACTGCAAGCCCTACAACAATGACAGGATGTGTCAGAAGCTGTAAACACATTTCAAAAGACACGACAGTTCTTTAATACAAGAGCCAAAGGCTAAAATAATGATTAGAATGGATGTGTTTGCTCACAACTCACCATATAATGCAAATGCTACTTCATACCTGGGGCCAGCCTTGGGCACTGCACTGCACTGGGCGAACTGCAGGAGATGGCCCCTGTCTCCTAAGCCCACTGGTCTTTCTCATCACATTTCTTTTTATTTTCTTTTTTTTTAACCTTCAAATTTCTTATTTAACTTAACATACTGAAATCAAGCGTCTTCTAAGAAATATTTGTATAAAGCTTGCTACTGTACATGACCTTTCTGTAGAAACTTCTTTCTCTTCATATTTTCTGCAGTCCTTTTTCTTCCTGCTAATAGCGTACCTGAACATACATTTTCCATCCTGCTTCTCAATATTTCCCTGCAGATTTATTCTCATGAAGAATAAAATACATCAATCTTTCTGAATTTCACCAGTTATCTCCACCTTCCGATTCTTCTGTTTAGTGTCCTCCACACAAAAATCTCCACAGTCTAGGCTCTCTTACTGTCAGCTGTCCATCCATATTCTCCTTTGCAGATCTGCATGTGAGCACAGACTTGGTGTTTTCCAGCTCTGACGTCTCTATAGCACACAGTCTTAATTATCTTAGCAACATGCAAACACAGCTACTGTTCCCTTCATCTCATTGCTCATCATGTCTGCTCACTCTTCTTCCTAGGAAACTCCTAGATAAATTAATAAAGAACTACATCTAAGTTTGGGAACTCTACAGACTTTTTTATATTAAAAGATCTCATTATTTATTGTAAGATTTTGCTGGTAGATTTCTGCATATTCCCACACAGTTCTGTTGAGTACCCCTTGAATACCATATACTATATCACAGACCCATACTTGATGGTATGCTTATTTTATGTGCGTAAGTCCCAAGTATCCTGCCATGCTGTGTCTTCATTCACAAGCACCCTACAACACACAGTTCTTCCTTATGGACATCCATCCCTTGTTCACAGATTACCTGCACTCCCACAGACTATACTTTCTATAGGGAAAGCTTTCCCATGTGCCAGGAGGCTGCTCGGAGGAAATACTACCCTTCATCCTCTGCCAAGCGAACAATGCTAATCTGGCCTTCCTAAATGTCAAGGCTTAATAAATCCCATCTGATTTGCCAGATAATTTGAATGAGCAGAGATATGAATTATTGACCCCAGGACTCATGCCTTGGTACACTAAGACACTGAGGGCTGGGCTTAATCAGATTATTTCTGAAGGTAAAAGAATGGAGACAAGAGGACAATGGGATGAAATGCTCTAGTAGAGAGCTATAGCACGGAGAAGGTGTGTTTTAGTTATAATGGATTTAGCAGTGTAATTTTGAAGAGCCCTTTGGGGAGGATGCGAGCTCATACTCTTTCAGATTATTTAGAGATTGCATAAATAAAGTGTGTTTATTTGAAATCAGATATTAATTTTACAACATTAGAATAATATGTTGTGGAGTGCTTTTTTTTCCCAGTGTTCCACCAGCTCTGGTTTATTTTACTTGGCCACATGGTTTATTTTTCCTCTTGCTTTCTCTATTCTGCAGCCACAAGGTCTGACTGTAGGGTAGAGTCAGCTTTCTTTATTCCAGATGTTTAGAAAAAGGCACAGATCACTAAGACATGTACACGAAAAGGAAGCTAAAGAAGCCTGGTGGCTTCATGTTAGCTATTCAAGACTTCTATCATTCCCTACAGTTACATATACTTCCAGCATTTGGAAACCATGAGATTTCATACCAGGAAAGGCTTCTTTTTATGCCAATCAGAAGAGAACTGTTCATCTGCATTAAGTATGAGCTATTTGGACGTTCAATTATAACACCTAAAATCATCATTTTGCATGATTTATGACTCAGGGATTTAGAATACATCTTTCACAATAAGCATTGTTAAATTCATAGCCACAACAATGACTCAAAGTGAAGCTGGAAAGAGAATATTGCAGTAACTGTGTATACAGAATGCAACTGAATGGGAAATATGAGATACTACTTTGATAATGTCACACTGGAACTTTTTTCGTTCTGGTTTTGTACAGAATAAACTTCAGTGTCTTCCAGAATCATATATAAAACTATTTTTATAGTGTTTTTGAAGTCATAATCATTTTAATGGCATTTTAATTCACAGGCACGTGCTGTCTTTCTCTAATGTTTCTCAGCTTTTATAAAGAGTTGATATTTTTCTCCAAACTTAATTGCAGATATCTAATTAATGTACAGAAATCTTGTATGTATGCACTTAATGATCACTTGTACTCCTTAAATTGATAAACCCTTCACATGCTCCACTATGCTGTCCAGTACATTAAAGACATAGAAACAAATGTCCTTTCATGCTGTGTCTTTGCTTGGTCAGTGCTGACCTACTTCAACAAAAGGAATGATATATGCATAGGAGCCATTCTGCTCCCTACAACCCATACAGAGAGTGCAAGAAAATTTCCATACCATTATATTCATAGTCACGCAGAAAAATCACAACTGCACTCTTTACAAAGCAAATGAACTATATTCAGCTAAGCTGATCCCAGCCACAGTGGAGAGCAGAAATGAGTTTGCTCCACTGAATTTTGAAATCATTGTGTTAATTCTAAGTTACATAGCATTTTAGGATTCCAAGAATTACATTCTGACTTGGATTTGTTTTGAAACATTATGCCAAACATCAGAGCCAAAAGGTTTATGAAAGAGATGAGAATGCAGTAAAACTCAACTTCATTTTATTATTCTATCAGCTTAGCTTGACCTACAGCAATGATGCAAAGGGTTTCTATTAGACAGTTCCTCACTTGCTAAATAAATTGGACCAAAGATGATTTTCTTGACTGAGAAAATTCTCTAATGTTGGCTAAAGAATTTCAACTCCGTCTATAAATATTAATGTACTTAGTAATAAATTACACACATGAATGGCACTTTATTACTTGAAACTAAACTATTAAAAGCCTTATTTAGATTGCACAGAAAAAAAATAATGTAATTAAGGTCAGCTAAGCAAGGCCAACCCTACACATATTAAGTGTCCTGAGCAAAATCTGGACTCGATCCATGTCTCTCTACTCATAACCCAGTAGTTTTCCCACACCAAACTGCCTCAGCTATTAACCCAATATTCCAGCTGCATCTTTTCCTCTTGTACAGCATTTATTTCTGCTCACTCACCTAGATCTTTCATTCCTGTTTCTGATTTACAGTTTGTGAAAGGACTGTAAAAGGGAGTGCTGAAATAAGTGTGCTGAAGAGGATTCTGGGATCCATGTGAAATCCAGAGATATCCACACTCCGTGGCAGAGAACAATCTCTAAGAATCTCTGTTGAAAAGAATGGAAGAGCTGGAGAACTGATAGAGAGAAATCTTAAAAAAAAAATCTGACAATATAAGTTCAGTGTGGACTTTATTGTCAATGGGAAAAGCATTTCCAGCATCATTGCAATGTCTGTGTGGAAATGTGGCACCCTGAAACCTACCAGCACAGTCGGCTCTTAAAGGTCTCCCTTAAAGTAATTAACAGAAAGAAAATGTGTCGTATAAAAAAGAATTACACAGCTTTAAGCAGACATCCTTACTTTTCTCTATTAAAGTATGTTTTAGAGTAATAGTTTCTAAGTAAGCATGTCACCATCTGAATAGATTTGTGCTCCTGTGTACTTTTCTGGTTTCATCTGGGTGAATAACACAGACAAAACATGCTTGGGATTCTCTTATTTCCTGAGCAGCATTATAAAAACTGTTCACTCTCTTCCAAAACTAGGCCTAAGGGCGTTTCTGGGCTTGCAAAACCTATATTACTAGTGATGGACGTAAAAGGAAGAAATTCACTCTCAGATATGCAGCTGAATTTGAAAGGGTAAAACAGATACTTAGAAGAAGAAAATGTGTTTTCACTGATCAGAATTTACTTGAAAGTCTAGACAGATGCCCAGCTGAGTTTTTAAAAAGACACTTAAGCATCTCAGCTAGCAGTAGCTTACTCATTTTTTTAAATACTATTAAGTGGCTATCTGCATCTTTGAGCATCAAAACACTTTAAAATGCTGTCCCTGAGACTATCACCATAAAGCACATTTCTTCTGTCTGCCTTCATTTCCCTTCCTTCAGACCACAAAACCTCTAGTGTGAACTGGACTTTCAAGCTATGGCTGAAGTGAGAGTGTTTAAAAATATGTTATCTTATGCTTTAGCTCACAACCATTACTAATGGCCAAATACTCTGTAAATACTTTTTCTGATTTGTGACAGATTATGAAAATTAGTTGTTATAAATCCCTAAAATAATGAATCCACTCCAGAAAATAGTAATTAATGCACAAGTTAAGGAATTTAGTATGAGAATAATAACTTCTCGTTCTTCTGTATGTCAGTATCTGATTTCATTTTAATAAGAAGATAAGAACATTTCTTTTGTGTCAAGAAATGTGCATATACCAGGCGACAATTGTTTATGTAAAGTTTTTCAATACAGACCACCCAAATAACATTTTTGGAAATTTAATATAACTGAGGGTTACTTGCTGTTCAGTAGAAATACTGCACTTTCATTTCTTCTTAAATTTTCACTTTTAAAGTTTCTAGAATTTCTTGAAAATGTAATTAGATAGTAAAAATGAGGCCGTTGAAATGCAATAAATAATTATACCTATCTGCCAATATTCAGAAACTGGAATACTCACTGAGCCTCATAGTCTTAGATCACTGACTCAGCTTCCCTGTAGTAGATAAAGATAAACTGTGAGAGGAAAAAGAAACAGCATATTTTCTTCCTTGTTTCTGGCAGTTACTTCTGTTGAATAGGTGACTTCATCTTTCCCTTACTCTGTTTGTAATTCTAGGACAATTGCCAATGACACATTATCGTAACTACTCAAAGGCATCATTCAAGACTTGTTTGCACAGAAATTGCCGGAGAAAATATTCACCTGAAATACAGTTCCCCTTTCTCTGTGGTCAGTGCTACCCATCAGAAGTGTTAGAATTTAATTTTTTTTTTTCTGTAGCAATTAATAGGAAATTGCCACCATCCATCATTTTTTATACAACTGATATTCATATCCACTAGGGAAATATATGAAAGACAAATACTCGAATTGCTTAAGGTTGATCTCAAGGTCAGTCAAAATGATCCACAGGAAACATTTACAGGCAGCTGAAATTGCTTATAATTTGTCAGTAATCTTTTGGAGCAGTCTATTGTAGATAAGTTGTGTCTTGATAATTTGGAGTGGCCAACATGAGTTTTGATTCAAAGAGACAGGCTTTGAGTAGGTTAAATGAAAGAGAACGCTTTTATGTAATCTTAAGCCTTCCAAGGCAGGGAGATCAGTGTAGACATCTCCCAGTGGTGCTCTCTTACACTGTGTGGATTGATGCACTAGTTTGATTTAATACCAGATTATAGAGCCATAACCTTGTACTTCTTTTTTGTTTACTGAGAAAAGCATGTTGATTTGAAAAAATGTCATTTGTGAGTGTTTATAGAAGACCTATCTATAGAGCATATTTAAAACAAATGTGTCTCAGAACCACAGCAAATCTGTAAATTGGATGTTCAACTGTTTTTAATATACATTTAGACAATGTCACTATTTTCCCCATATGAGGTGATGACCCAGCACTGTATAAGTTTTGCATAGGAGAAATAAGACACTAAGTAAAACAGAACCATTGTATCACTATAGCAGGAAAACACATTGAAAATTCAAGAACATAAACTCCTGGTAGAAAAATAAATATGTAATTTTTGTTGGGCTCCAGAGAAGAGCGATTTATGGATCAAATCACCAAGGGAGTCAAAAGAACAGTCAGAGCAAGTATTAATGTAGTGGAGCAGTCATCCAGTGTTAAGATTAAGGGAAGAGAACTAGAGGGCATTTTCATTTTTTTAATGTTAACATTTGTCAGCTATAAGGAAGGATAATATCAGATACAGTCAAAAAGATTCTATGATTTTGGACACTACCCCCTCAGCATTTGGAATTAACCTTTCACAATTCAGTCCTTTGGGGAATTTTTTTTTCTCCCACATGCTTTTTTTCACCTTTATCTTTAAATGAAAACACCATGCCTAAATATTAGAGTACTGGGCACTTCCAAACAGTCAAAAATGGGTACACAGGAGCAGATATAAATTAATAGCTTTCTTTTTAGAGTCAGGAGTAATCTCTGAAAAATGCCAGAATTCATTCAAATTCTTCTGTATAAGAGGGGCTGCATATGTTGAAGGAAATTCATCCCTTTGCAGTTTTCCTATAGTTGCTTTACAGTCTGCATCTGAGTGAATTCAATCTGAAGATGAAAAGAATGTGCTAAATTGCCCCGTTTTTTCAATACTACCTTTTTTTTTTATCTTGCTTAAAATTCCAGAATCTTTCTTCATATAATTTTTAAAGCATCAGAGCCTCCTAGGAAAAACCTATATATTTCACTTCTGAGAAAAACCGTCTGTTCCTCTCACTGCCCTGGTAGCTGTCCTCTGCACCTCTTCTAGCTTTTACCACCTTTTCTAGGAAATGGAAAATCTAAATTATATGCTAGATCTGCTGCCACCAGTGCCTTGTACAGCATTGCTGCCAGATTTTTGTTTCTATTGGAAATGCTTCCAGTGCTACATGTTACAAATGCATCTGTTCTATTTATTTGATTTGTTGGTTTATATTACGCAGTTTGGCAACTGAGAAGCATCCTATGGTCAATTAATTCATCCAGTCCTTCCCTCAGCCATTTCCACATGCTGACACCCAGTTAGTGCTTGAAATCTGTAGATACACAGACTTCCACTTCATATTAATGAGTTTTGCCCCATTGCTATTATTCAAATACTGGGGATCCTTCAATTCTTTCTAACACCTCGTAGGTTTGCCAGCAGGTTTCATCAGCCACTCCTACTTTTTGTGCCAAAGTCATTAGTGAAATTTTATCTAACATTGCTCCCAGCAATTTCCCTCTGGCCAATGTTTTCTATTCACCAGCAGATTGCTGTCATCCGTCCTGTAGCTAGCTCCTTAGCCACCTTATGATCTTTCCACTCTGTCTGCTCCAGTGTAACTAATAATTTTCCATATTGTATCACATCAAATATTTCACTGCATTGAAATCACTGAGATCTTTCTGCTGGAAAAATCTGTTATTTAAAAAAGGGAAAGATGCCAGTTTAGTCTGACAAAATATCTCTTTGGTAAAATTGTACTTCATTATAAATTCATCTCTACTTATTACCATGGTCTTACATGAGTCTTTTCTTCAAAATGTTATTTCCACAGCTGGAATAAAGAGCTGAGAAACATGTGATGATCTGGGTCATTTTCTTTTCACTTTTAAATACAGAATGTGTGGTTTTTATTTTCCTATCATAGAAACCATGATCTACACATAAGGATAAAGAATGTAATTTAACAAAGTTATTCTTCTTTATTTTACTTTTGAAATTAAGTTTGTTAAGACAGAGTTGATCATTGTCTCACAAGAATAAGTGAAACTTCACCTCAGTGGAAGACAGCAGCTTTTAATATCTACTCGCACACTCTAGTGAGAAAGTAGGCAGTACTTAAATGAAGTCTAAGCCTTCCCCCACTACTGACAGTATGATTACAATTTTTTTGCTGTTGGAACATTAGAAATTCAGCATGAAGATTAACAGATCTTCTCTAAATCTGGTTACTCAAAGTATGGAGACAAAGATTTTTCTTGTATTACTACTGTTTTCTTTTTAAGTTTAGTTATTATTTAGATGTTAAATTGCACTTTATGATTATGTTTATTCTCCATTAGTATTAAATATTTCTTGATCAATTCTTTCAAAGTACAGTACCTTGTGTCAATGCAGTATCAACAAAATTTACTTTCTCACTGAGAGCTACAACAAAGCCTACATAGTATTTATGTACTAGTTACTAGGGGCTGCCAAATTTGGCAGCCCAACAGACGTGAGGCTGCCACAGCTCCATGTCCCCAGGTCTGACAAGCAGCGAGGCTGAGCATGTGTTCCCAGTAGGCACAGACACACATATCACACATATATACCACATACACCCATATATACATGACTGGCCATGCAGGTCAACACCAACAGACACACAGAGCACTCACACAAACAAAGCACCAGCAGCATCATCCTGCATCCCTCTCTGGCTGAGTGGGACAGAGGTCCACTGGTGGCAAATATGTCTGTGTGTATACATACATACATACATACATACATTCATATATATATACACACACAGAAACACATGTATATATCGCTACTGATCACACCCAGGCCTACAAATGCTCACCTCCTCCAGTTGCTGGCACCATGACCGCATGTCCTTAAAGACCCGTGACCTGACTCCGTCTGCTGGCACTCACACCATCACACACACACGCACACACTAAGCAGGGAGACCCTCACCCAGGACAATACTTGGAAACAGAATTTAATGAGAAGACAGGGCAGACAGCACTGATCAATTGCAGGGGATGGCCAGACAAGTGTGCTGACCAGGAATCTGCTCACATCCAACCAAACCCCTTTTATCCCCTTATGCCTCAAGTTTCCAATGCTTATTTCTTCCCAAACTTCCCTTTTCTTGCCTTTAGTTTCTCCCTTAAAAAACCCATAATACATCTTGTGAAATCCCGAAGTGCTCTTCCCCTGCGTCCCTTAGTAAGTTCCATACCCCTAGGCTGTGGCCCTCTTAGTCAGTAAGGTGCTGCAGAGACCCACTCCCCTTGACTAACCATGTTGGATGCCATCACTGGCCCATGAAGTGACCACTCTCCATGGTAGCCCTGTCAAGTGTTGCCAAAGCAGGTTTGAATTTTCGCCTGAGGTTGTGCATCTTTGCCCTTGCAGACATAGTGTTAGAAACAGAAGAGAGCTATTTCAAAGGCTGTGGTAGTTTTAGGAGTAAGCAAAGGTTTCTCCTTACCTCTTCACATTCAAAGTATGAACCATACCCATAAGTGACTGCCCCAACAACCTGTTTTGATAACCTGTGCCCTTGCTTGCTGTGTCCCTCTTTGGTAGTCTTCCTTTGTCAGCTTATCCTGTGTCGCCTCTTTTAGAAGATGTTTTTTCCATTATGAAGACCAGCAAAAGTAGATCTGTATTACTAGCTGAAAGAAAGAAGTACTGCCTTCTGAATTGACCAACTCTGTAGCTTCAAGCAGCATCTCAGTAGTAGCTCAGTATCTAGGGCAAAGTCATGTGAGCCCAATTTACATATTAACTTTCTGAATTTCCAGCTGACTTCTGTGCCTGTTCCTGTGATAAGTTTTCACTGAGTTATATAGAGCTGGTCCCACACACTTTTGCAGCGACTGAGTCAAATTATTACTTATGGCAGGACCAGGGCTGAGTGAAAGGCTGAACAAAGGGTGAACAGATCAGGAGGGAGTGAAAGGGATTCAAAAGACTTTGAAAAAGCTCAGGAAATCTGACAAGAAGACAAAGATATCAGCCATTTTTTAACCTACTTTTACATTTTATTTCCATCCATTTTAACTAGGAATTCTATTTCTTGGCAGAACAATTGGACAAAAGTAGGTCTTGTGTAATTCTCCAGTGGTGTTACAGTGAGTTATTGCACATCTGATTCTAACTTGGATAAAACTCAATGAAGTGCTAAATAAATCACTGGTTTCTACTTCTTCTTAATAATATTGTCGTTGAGTAACTTTATAACTATGACAAGGCTTCAGCAGTGCCTGTCAATGATCAAACAGCAATTTCTCTAGGTAATGCAGTGAGACATCAACCTTTAGTCTGATCCACAGCAATATACAAAAGGAGCAAGAATACCTCAGCAAATCTCACCTTGTAAGGTTTTACCATCTGCATGAAGGCTTAGTTTCTAAACTTAAAAGAGGAAAAGAAGGAAAAGAAAGGTGGAGATTTGGCCTAACAGTTTTCTGATGAGATTCCCAGGGTTGAGTTTTACAGGATGAGACAGAGTGTACTTCTGACATTTACCTTTATCAAGCAGCTGAACTTAAGTTGTGCATGAGCATCCCTTTCCACCACTGCCACCATCACCAAATGATGTAGTCAAAAACACACAGAAACTCCTGAGTAATTCTTAAGCCAGAAAGTACCATCTCTGGAGTGAGATAGATAAGGGGCATCTCATGAAGATGTTTCAGTTTCACCTTGACTGTGATCTCTAAAGTGAAGGCTATGTAACTGCAAGCACATGATGAGAGAGAACTTGCATGAGATACTGGGCTCAAAATTTGTAATATCCACAATGATCTTTAACATTATCTAAGAATGATCACCTGTAACCTCAAATAATTCAATAATTTTGGTAGATCAGACAACTCCTGAAAAATTCTTAAACACAAATAAGAAAAGCTTTCAAATAAAGGAAAAACCATAGAAGCCATGACATATGAAAACATCAGGACCTTGCAAAGCTTACAAAAAATTAAATGAAATTAAAAATAAAAAGTAAGGATTCCTATACTTTTTTTTTCCATTTATAAGAAGATCTTCAATTAAATGCAACTACTGTACAACAGTTCATGTGCTATAAACAAACAATAAGAGTTTCCTAAAAACCCACAACTATCTGGTAACAGCAAAATAGAAGCTGCATGTGTAAAGCATGATACAGTCTTAATGGAATGCCTTAATAAGGAGTAAGTTCCTTAATGAGGAATTAAATTACTAAATTCCATTCACTGTTTGCCCTTGGATGAAAAGTCTAAAATAACAAATATCTGCAGGAAGATTGTCAGATCATACTCAGAAAAACAGAATCCAAATCAGTTTTGTCAGCTGACACTTTTTATACTTGAATTGTTTGCTCTTTTAAAATACTGTCTTCTTTCCTGTCCTTACTGGTGGGACTTCTGAATGTTTGTCTGAGACATCTCTTCAGATTATCAAACCTCTTTTTCACCACTAAAAAACTAACACTTGGTAAATAAACTAAACATAGCAGATCTATCCATTGCCTTTTAGACATAAATGGCAAGTTGTGCCTTGTGATCCTGAAGGACTCCATAAAAGAATGACTGAAAACATGTCACAGATTGCAAGGAGAAAGTATAGATGGATAGATTCGTTTAAAAAAAAATACACTGACTACGGTGTGAATTTAAATATTTGTATGTAGTGCAGTAAAGTCCAGATCCAAAGCTCTGACCTTTGCAAAGCTGAAACTATTGAATATGAAATATTCAAGAAGATGTATTGAAGATGTTCTGGGCCTGAGGGCCAGGGCCGGTTCTCGTGTACCTTTGCAGTGCTGCCTTCCTGGTTTGATTTGCCCCTGTTAAACCTTGTCCTGTTATAATCGTAGCAGCAGTTCTGCATCCCAGTTTGAAGACAGAATTACGAGAAAACACTTTCATAACCCAGTATGGGAAATTATTAGATGAGATACATATTACTTATATCTGGACTACCTTTATACTTAAGGTTATATTCCTAACCCATTCATTTGGAACTGGTTTTGGTCAAGAATACCCTTTTTTTTTAAACTACCATATTTAAATTTTGCATGGCTGCCTGATAACCAGCCACAACCATCTATTCCTGAAACACCTAAAGGGAAATTATATTTTTCTGCTGATCTGTCTTTAAGATTTGGGTCTGACTATGACTTCAGCATTAGTGCACTTCTGCACATTTTTACATATTTTGCCAGATTTGGTCCTTTGTAACCTCAAGCTAGTATCTCGGCATCTCTATGAATCAGGATTTTGATATAAAATGAGATTAAGAGTGATTTTCCATCTCTCAAGAGAGTTGAGAGATAGTGGCTCAATATATAAAAAAGCTAAGTAGCATTAATATCAGTTAAAATAGTTAAAATGAAACACTGACACAAGAGAAAATGAAGGTAAAATTTCCCTTCTGTACTTATCTAATGCTGTTTTGCTGAATATGGAATATATTATTGGAATTAAAGTAAATAACATTGGAAAGCTGAGAAAGAGTCTGCACCATGAATTAGGATTATAAATTCTCATGTGATATGTTTAGCTTTTCCCCTATGACCACAAAATACTTATGATTCCTAGTTAAACCACACCTCCCATTTCTCTGCTGCTGTCACAAAAATAAAATTATTCTGAATGCTTCAGTTCCAGTTCAGATGAGGTTAAAAAGAATAGAATTGGGTAAAGAAATCTTTGTTTTGGGGAATAAAAAATAGAAAGCATACCATGTCAATAAAAATGTCCTGGTACTCTATTTGGCTATACCAATTACAATCCTGTTCATTTAATCTCTTCTGACTCACTGTTGTCAATTACTTTGTATATAACCATCTTGACAAAACATGGTACACCTTAAGATCGTATTTCTTAAGTAATATCTGTTTTAATTGTTGCTGCACTAGCTAGCATTTCTTCATGTATTTGAGTGAAGGCATTAATATTTTAGATCATGAAATGACAGAACTCTGTTTCTGTTTCTTATAATTGGTACAGTGTTATTTCCAAACAGTGCTTTTTATATGAAGCACTGTTTCATACAAACTGACAACTTGATCACTGTGATGCTGCAATATTAACTTATATTTTGGCAGAGTGACAGTTCTTGTAACATCCATACATTGTATTTATTTTGATTTTATTCCTAACCCAAGAAAAATGCGGTGTAGTTCTCTTACCAGATGAACAAATAAGGCATTTTACTGTAAGTATTCTTCCTAAATATGCTATTTAGGAAATAATACACTAAAATTGCTCATTTAAGCATAAAGCACAAGCACTGGGCTTAGGAAGATCATTTATAAAATGGCTAGAATTTGCCTTTAAAAATATTACAATAATTAGTATAATAGCATTATTTTAATGCAAACAAAGTAAAATTTACTGCTAACTATAATTATAGACAACATTGGTTCCTTTAGCTAAAGATCACTGGAGTAAGGTGATCATGCAGCTCCATATTGATGTTATTTTCTGTGCTGCAGTTGAATAGGTTTCTTAGCTGGTACTTGTACCAAATTCTCCTGTGCTGTTAATTCTGACAATCGTATCTGGTGGTCTGATTGCCCTTGATTGTAGATGTATTAAGAACTCCACAGCATAATTGTGACTATCTCAGTCTACCTTGCCAAAATCAATGCAGATCATCTTCTTTAGTCCTTCTGCTGAGTACCTTCTGAGTATTAATAGAGGACTGTAAAGCAAGGCAAAAACACAGAGATTTTAGCCTTACAGAGAAATAGTCTTTGCCTTAAATGAAGAGTTTATTATAAAGCTTCACATGGACCTTACATGTAGCTACATAGGATATTGATTTTATGTTGTCTTGAGGGTCTTAGTAGCAATCACAAAATTAGCTTGACCAAGATAAATGTGACTCTATAGTAATTTTGTGGGCTAACAGAGTACAATCCTGACAGCACACAACTTCCATTAGTGGCACCGAAACCAGGACAAACTTGGAAATCAGGCTACTCAGTAGGATGAATAGATGGGACTGTTTAAGAAAAGGTGGTCTCTGCACACATAGTATACAATTTGGGTAATAACACTCACAATTGATCATGAAGCTCTCTTTAACTACCTGAGCTGACTGAAAAAAAAAATTGACTTATACTTCCTATCTCTTAACACCAAACCCTTACCAACTGTGGCTCAGTAAATGAGAAAAATCTCCACTTTCCTCAGATACTTTGACCATTCATGGGTAGAAAACAGGTTTGAATTACTAAGATGAACTCTAGTACTCTCTCAATATTTGCTATTAGCTATTTTGTAAATCTTGTACAATTCCACCATCATTATTTTCCCTTGCTTTTAAATGAGTCTTTACTCATAAATAATAATTTATGAAATTATTTGCTGAGATGGTATTTAACTTCAAGAAATCTGCCTGAAACACAACCAATGCTTAGTTACCCCAAGCAGGGAGTGGGTTCTCTGTATGCACTGAGAGAGAAAGCAAGGTCCCCCTTGTGTTGCAGTTTGCTTCCAGCCACCTACAACTGTAAATTCCCTAAAAAGAGATGCAAACACTCCAGTCCCATAGAGCATTACGCTCTCTAATAGCAGGTGCTGACAAAAAAGGCTCCACTTAAACACTGCAGTGGATTATACCACCCATCTCTTCACGAACAACTGTTGGAAAATATGCTTCAGACCCTAATAATTGTTCATTAAGCTGTCAGCTACTCCTATGTAGCTATCAATTTTGTCTCTCTGCAGAAGAATTGAGGAGGGAAAAAAAGGAGGCAATGTTAAAGGCAACAACAACAGGAAAAAGTGAAGCTGAATTATTGCTGAGCAAAAAATTCACAAGTTATTTACCTAACACGCTTAACCTCCAATTCTGTTTGTGCTGTATCTACAAGCAAACAAAAAGGTTTTTTCACAATCAACTACATTTATTGCTCAAAATTAACTAACCACACTCTTTGGCTATTTTGTTTAAATGTAGATCAAACACAGAAAGTCTTCTGCAATTATTCTCTGTTTAATAACCTCTATTTGGTCAATGTTAGCTAGTGATCACTTATTAAATGAATCACGTTCATTGTCTGTTTCTCTATTACACACAACCATATTTGGTGCAAATATTTGCATGTGGAAATTTCAAATTTGTTTTTTAATTACATTTGTGTCAGTGTTTTCTCATTAGCAAGAGAGCTAATAGAAAATCAATGCAGAAGAGGTTCAAGCATGGCTGGAGCAAATCACATTTAAAATGTGAAGGAAAACTCATGGAGCAAAGCTAGCAGTGTATTTCCACCTTCTGTACTAACCTGGCTGAATTTTTTAAAAATGTGATAGCAAAACAGTCAGCAAGCCCTTGTAATTTGATGCACAATATGTTTTAGATGCACAGCAGCAAATGCCAGTCCATATTATGTTCATGAACCTTACTGGAGAAAGAAAAAATAATGAACTTCATCCATCCATGGGTGGATACCAAGGAAGTTAGGAAATCTGAGCATGATGGGAAAAACTCATGGGAGAGGACTTCTTGCCTAAAGAATGTGATACAACCAGACTTCACTTACACTACAAAAATTCAGCCTTAAGAAACTTTTTCTGATTTGGAGTGCAATGTGTTGTACGTAGTTCAAACCTGTGAAACCAGCGTGCTAACAGAAACAGGACCACAGGCTGGAAAATGTGGCTGGATACAGCAAGAGAGAAAGTTCCTCCACCAATGGCAAGCAGAAACCAGGGAGATCTAAGAGAAATTAAAAGGTATGTGAACTCATGGCATAACGCAGCAACAGTGGAAAAATTTGTAAGACAGACAGATGGCAGAATGCCATGAGGCCTTGTAAAGGTACACGCTGGCAGACAGAAGGGCTGTTGAGGTACCACGTGCAGGAACACAGCCAGATGGGCTTGAAGGAGAAGAGAACCAAAACCAGGAGAATGGTGACCCTGCATTGCTTTCTCATTCTGGTTGCTTTAGAAGAAACCTGATTTCCACACAACGTGTTCACTCAAAATTATTGCCATCCTGTTAGGGGACTTGTCTGCTGTATAGTGTACATTATTTATTAGGAATGATTTGTCTCTCTTTAGTAATTATTAAAAACCCTACATTTGCTACCACAGGCTATACATTCATCATATTTATATTCATGCTTTACAAGGAAAATGTAATATCTTACATAGCATTTTAGTCTTTATTGGCAATGGTTATCACACAATTATTGACATTTCCAAAATTATCTAAAAAGGACAAGTCAGATCAAAGATTCTACCTGTGCCAGCCTTAAAAAAAAAAACAAAAAAACCAAAAAACCAAAAAAACCCAAAAACAACAACAACAAAAACCCACCAAAAAACACACACACACAAAAAAACCCTCCACCACAGTTAAAATATATAATAGGTGAATTTCTGTGGAATAAAGCAAAATGTATGTAAGTCTGCCTTACAAGAGACAGAATTTTCCTAGAAATCAAACTGTTGGCAAGAATATGCATGTGTGAAAACAATCAACTTGTCTTGTTTCTTTTTCAGTATTGCACACAGCTCTGAGCCATTCTACTTGAAACATTTGCAAAATTTATTACTTAAAGCTACTCAAAAGGTTGGATATGCTTGAGGTACTGAATCCCAGCGTAAGAAAACACTGTTATGGAAAAATCATCCTGGGTCACATGGAGTGTCCTCATCTCACACAGACACTACATTTTCCATTCTGCCAAGAACTGATCATCAAGCCAGACTAACTGAAATAGTCAGAATATTAGCAGAGCTGAATATCATGCCCGTCCTGCTGATGCCTTACACAGGTCAACCTGAAACAAAGAAGAGTCATCCAATCACAAGCATTTGTTTTAAAGGTTCAGCCAAGCCACAGATGATTTTCCAAGGATGCTTCTATGAAATAACCTTTTTTATATCCTTAGAACTTCACAGCTGACACATTCTAGCTGATTGTCTTGTACAGAATGTAAATTGAGCTTTCTGTAACATGAGAAGAAAACACAAGGAAAAGAAAAGCATGTGGAAATATGGTGTTATTCACCCAACAAAGCACTTGGAGTAGCTGAAAGCTGTACATTGTGCTGAAGAACAGGTATAACATAGACAAGGTGAATGCTGTCATCAATTCTGATCAACACTCAAGTGCTGCTGCCTCTATTGTTGCCCTCTTTCATCTCTCCCAGAGTTTATGCAATGATTACTTAGCATTACAACTCAACCTGTCCAATGGTTAGTGGGAATACGCATACTGTGTGAGTGCTGTGAAGCTTAAATTTACAGAGCTCGGCGAGTTGGCTGGCCCTCAGCTGGAGTCGCTGTTGATTTAACATTATTTAGATGTATGCTTAGCAGCTTCTCCTAATGTTTCTCATAATGTATGTTTTAGCAGTTTCTCATCTTTTTCTCATAATGTGAACTAATGTGTCTGACTAAACTAATAGGGGAATGTGGAGGATGCTGAACACAGTCTGCCAGCCCCTGCTCTCCTTCCACACATCACCATCCTCTCATTCAGTTTCCTTTTAAGTGTGGGGAGGAAACCGGCTATGAGGATGTTAAAAATACAATTAAGGAAATAATCAAAGAAATTAAAACTTTAGAACAAATGAGTGTGGTCCTGTTTTCTCCAATAACCTTGCATATGTCTGATTCCTGGTTATACATTTACTTGAACTCATCATCTTATGAAATTGTTACATTTAGTGACACCCATTCACTACATCTTCCATTTACAGTTTGTCTTCTTTGTCTCATACACTGAAACCAAATGTCTGTGCTCTATAGGGAGCACAGCTGGCACTAGGAGATTCTGCATGGCTACAGAGATTTCCTCAAACAGCTCTAATCACACAAGTGGTCTGCAGATTGCAAATCCTTTGGTTCATGTTGTTTCTCCCCTGTCCGCCTGTCAAACACCACGTGCATCTACCTTCCCACATCAGTAAGCCCCTATATGGAAAGAAAAGGCTAAACACTGGATTACAATACCTTTCTTTTGATAACATATTCTCTACTCAGATGTGTGTCAGCGGTGGAAACCTGAAAATAGCACTTCATTTTTTTCTTAAAGAGATATGGTCTGAGTACAACAATTTTTACAACACCGTGGTTAAACATTCTGGCTTCACTTGCTTGTGTTGCCTGCTCTTTCAACTTGGAAAGTGGTCAAATGGTATATGATGGGGTGCTGTTCAGTTGTCCAATTTTACTCAGTCTTCAGAGACCTCTTCCACTGGCTGACCAACAGCAGGAGACTGCCAAACCAACAGATGAGCTGAGCAAGATTGCCTAAATCCAAATGTGACTGAACACTGTGAGTTTGAAACAACCTCACGATTTGTAGAGTTCACGTTCTGCTTAATACTTGTCTCCATTTAAGGGTCAGAGAGAGAGAGAGAGAGCAGGATTTTTCTCTCTATTGCCCCTACCCCTCCCAGGGGGAGGATTAAGAAAAAAGTAGTAGAGAGAGAATAATTAAAAAAAAAATGCTCCGCACAAGGTTGGAAGTTAAAACTGTAACAAGTTTAATGAAGACAACAGGGGAAAGGAAAAGGGAATTAATAAGGGACAAAGGATATTTATATACAAAACCCGATCCCAGTAGTCCCGAGTGGAAATGTCCAAGCAGTGCCTTGGGGCCGCTGCGACTGCTGCGACTCGTCACCAGGGACCGCAGTGGTGCCGGGAGCGGGTGGTGGTGGATGCTGCCGAGCATGTGGAGCTAGGACCAGCTGTCCCGAGATGCGACAGGAAGCAGCCCAGGAAACCAGGAAAAGCCCGCGAAAACCTCGGTTTTTTATAGACTGTGGCCGGAAAGGGGAGGGAACAGTACTGATCTGTGACCTTCCAGGGTCCTACAGACACCACCTGTCCTTCCCTTTCAGGCTGGTAACCCTTAAACCATAACAATACTGAAAAAAATTAGAAAGCCAAAATGAAACAAAAGGAAAAATGATAAAGAAATAATTGGGACTAGGATAAAATAAAATTTGGATACTGTAGGGAGGAAAAGAGCAAAAAAAGGAAAGAATAAAGCTTCTACAGGAGTAAACATAATAGTACCTGCACTCAGATCAGCTAGGCCCCTTGGTTGGTGACCCATACCTAATATATAATAGAAACATCCTTTTTGCTAAAAAGAAAAGAACATAATATAAAATGTGTCAATGTTTTTCTTTTAGAAATAGAATCACCCCTGGATTAAACACAATTAAAAGGGAAAAAAATGTTGCAAACCTGCACCACATAGAAACACACCTCAAGCAGGAGCATGAGCTACTGGCAAATCTGTCTGTTCACTCAGAGCTCTTCCAGCAGTGAAACAGCATGACTATAGAAAGGCTCCCACTGACTTCAAAGGACTTTGGATCAAAACCTTCCAAAATTTCCAAGAAGTTCAAGCATTTTTCTTACACAAACTCTATCAAATGATCAAGTGTACATGCGCTTAACCCTACTTGCCTTACGACCACTAACAGCTTAGTTATGTGGATTGACTTGTTTAGTATCAAGAGCTACTGTGGGAGAGGTTTGTCCAGAGGTTGCTGCTGTAGCCACAGGACCATCAACATCAACATACTGAGTACTTGCTCATATTCCCATGGTCTGCAACAGCAATGACGTGATGTATATCCAGTGCCATGATGTATGTATCCAGGCTAGTTTAGCATTATTTCAGTCATAGTCAAAAGCTGCAGTCATTTTTCTGGTCAAGGCAAAGACCTGGAAACTAGGGCTATGACCAGACTCCAACCACCAGGGATGGAGTTTCCTGATTCTCAAGCTGCTTCTCTAAATGCTAAAACAATCTTCCCTGAGTGGGTGAGGGTTTTAGAACTTTCTGTAGTCATATTTGCTGTTCACAGTTGGGTAAATAAAAGACTATGAAGTATTCTCACATTTATTATTAAACATAAAGTTTCTATCAGACTTTTTTAATGAATGTGACTTGGTCTCTAAGTTGTTTTTCATCAGCTGTGAGCTTTATTACTCTGGATCTGCTGATTAATTTTGATCAAATTCACAGGACATATGGTTTGTTTCCTGATGGGTTCATACTAGCTGTTTGGATAGTTAAAATTAGTCACTCATGCAGTGTTCTGAAATAATTCCTTTGTTCTAAACAGAGTAAAAGTGTAGAAATTCAGTGCAAGAGGCTGCACGTGGAGTAATTTCAGCTGGAAAAAGAAGTACCTTAAATCTCATCAGAAAGCACGTTCTTGTATTATTTCCAGCTCATTTTTGCAGAATTGAGGATTGGAAAAGCTTTGAATAAGCTTATCTGAATTAGACCAGAACTCTGAACCTTTTGAAGACTGCCCATCACTAATTCAGGACAGAGTTGTTTTTCAGTCGCCACAACTTCAAGCAATGCCAACAGCTGTTTGACAGCACAAACACAGTGATATAACCTAGTATTGACTTGTATTTTTTTTCCCCCTATCAGAATGGGACCAGAGATGTGGTTGTATTCATTCATATTAAAGGCACACCTTCCCTGTAGTAGTGTAATTATAGCGCAGTAGAGTCTTCCAGTGTTACCTCTATTCCTCCCACCTTTAGTACATCTTGTATAGAAAACTCCACAAAGGTTTTAAAGAATAGTTTGGTAGAGAAGAACCCTAACTCTGGTATCTACCTAAAATTATGCAAAAATGCCTGAACTGCAGTGTAAGATGTGATTTGCAAAGTTTAAAACCCAGTGGGAACCAATTTTCCTTTCCTAAAGTGTTAACATTCAAGATGGAATGTCAGTCATAATCACCACTGCCATCATCATTACCAGTATGTGTATGTGGTACTTCAGGACATGGTTTAGTGAGCACGGTGGTGTTAGGTTGACAGTAGGACTTGATGATCTTACAGGTCTTTTCCAACCTTATTGATTCTGTGATCATTACCAAACACAAATAAACTTGAAGGTCCTGAAGTCTGAAAGTTAATACATAAAACTAGATTCTGTTCTATTTCTATATCATTAGTATTATCATTAAGAGGAGTTTTTGAAATTACCTGTTGTGAAAATGGCATGGATTTACTGTAAGATTAAAAATTATTTTCTGAGAGATCAAATATGATGCAGAGTTAGAAGCAGGCAATATAAATCCAAAGGTGAGTCTCATTCAATGAAATAAGCAAGTCCTAAAAGTCTATAAAGACTAACAGACTTTATAGGATCATGATCACAAACTATAAAAACTAGATCAAAATAACAGAAGTGGTAGAAAAAAGCATTTTTTTTCTTCTTGCATTGGTTCACCCCTACCGTTAACAGCAAAGTTGCTTTAATTTCTGGAGCACAAAAAATACACAGCCAATGATGTATACTGGCAAAGGTGAGTAGTACATCTTTGTATCAGCATGCTATAGCCAGTCAGTATCACACAAGAATTTGTATCTCTGTTTGTGCAGAGGTGTCCTTACCTCAGTGTTTGTGAGGCAAAGCTGAAGCTCACAAAGTTTGCCGGGTCTGTGAGACAGGAAAAGTACAGGGCAGAGAGTCTATGCCATCATTCTTTGGAATGCGGGTGCTAGAAAAGAGATCTCCCTGGATTGCATGCAGCCAACAACCAAATTCTTTTTTTTGCAAAAGTACTGAAAATGTTCCTTTGTGAAACATAAGAATGCCTTCCTCTCCTTTATATAACACAGATTTTATAGCTAAGTAGTCAGTTGATGTTACTCTTTAGTGGTAGTATTTTACTGTGGGCCTACCAAGTATTATAATATTGTGCCAATACCAAAACTAATTTATACCATTTTAAAGGAAACTTTTTGACTTTTCAAAACAGAATTTAAATTTTCAGAATGACTTTCTACTGAGATGTTTTAAATTTCCACAGTCCATCACAATTTGTATAAAAACCAAGTTCTGAAATTACAATGTTCTGGTGGAAGGAAAATCTTTTTTTTCTGAGAAAGGGAAAATCCTTAAACACCACAAGCCAACAAGAAGCTGCTGTTGTTCTGCTTAGCTTATCTGCTTAGTTCAACATCGCAAAAAACCATCTGCAGTCCCACTTCTTTCTTACACCAAAGAGTGAGCTGTGA
>NW_010159018.1:40055-43917 GCF_000695765.1 Mesitornis unicolor
TGATGAATTTCCTGACCTGATACTTCTCCTGCCTCTGTCTCTGACTCCCATGTGGTACCCCAGCACTTCACCTTGCACTTAAAATGCTGTAGTCCTACAGGAAAAAGTCTGTCAAGGACTGCAGTAAGTGAAAATTTGGTACATATTTTGTATTAGCTACCCTTGGAGTCAAATAGACCTTGTGTATGCAATTATGTTTGCAGTCTTGCATAATACAGATTTCCTTCTAATTGTCAGGTTATTAGCACAGTGTTTTAATTTTGCTTTCTCCCAATTATTTGCATGTTTCTTAATTGAAAGTCATTAGCATATGTAAATACTCCATTTCCATGGTGTTTTACAGCATGAGCTTATTGTGTTGAATTAATTTGTTAGCTAAATAATGCTAAATGTTAAAAGAAAATCAGCATGTACAGACAGTGTATGAATATATATCTAAATATACAGGAAAATTGTATACAGTAACTTTTGTGCATTGTTTAAAATGAGTTAAATGAAGCTTGTCTACCTTCAATAGTTTCTAAATATATTTACTTTACTACATAATTGATTATAGGAATCCTGTTCACACATGCAAAGAATAATATCTAAAGTGCTTGCTTTTCGACAGAATTAAATTACTTTCATATTGTAACATAAATTATTGTTTGGCAGCTGAAGAAGATACTTAACAAGTCAACATTTGCCAAAGGTTAACAGTTCCCACAGATGTCTGCCATTCAGAATTGAGTGGAAAGCTACTGTAAAAATATTAGTCTTTAATGGAATCGGACTTTCTAAAGGAAACCACAACAGAAGGGTTTAGCCAATGCCTCTTAGAGCTGACAGATTAGTTGTATATCCTTTTAAAAGAATGTGTGATTCACTTTGATAAATCAAAGTAAAGAAAAAACAGATATAATAGTCAGTTTTTTTAGATAGACTTGTTGCTCATCATTAGCTCTACATGCAGTAGTCTTTCTGCTTACGGGGCACCTTACATTGACAGACGGTTGTTTTGTGGTCTGGAGAAGTTAGAACTCAGAGTGTTCTGCTGGTGCATGACCTTGGAACGGGACACGAGCGTGCAGCATTGAACTGATATGCAGAATGGACATGAAAATATTAGCTGAGATGCTTGAGAAATTCATTGGTTGATTTTTTGCATAAGGAAGTGCTTTAACATATGTAGTTGAAGAGTGTTCTGTAAATGCAAAGGATTAAGACCGTTAAAAGCAAAGCGTGGCTGCATGTACAAATGCTCCAATGGATCAAGGGGAATGTGATAGCATTTTTACTTAAAACAGTTTTCCATGAGATTCAACAAAAAGGAAACAAAAGAAAATTCACTCTGTTACTATTTATCAAATTGTCTTTGTGAAAAATACTGCTTTCTGAGGGCGTTTTCCTCTAATCTTGCCCTCAGAGATTGCTTAACTGTTAACAATATCAGCGATCTAGAGGAAGTCCCTCTGTAACTCTGATGAAAGTTAACTGCTCTTGGTTGAGGTTTTCATCCATCTAAATTTATTTAGCTAAAATAGAAACTGATCACATCATTCTTTTCTTGTAAAACGGTGATAGTGTGATTACATTTACAGCTCATCCAGCTCTCCACATACATTTTGAGGTGAGCAAGACAAGCTATTGGGTCCAGCCACATGTATCTCTAACGTGGTGGGGAATATTAAACACTGGTTTAATATATGATTTTTTTTCATCATATGCTTGCTGTAGGAAGTATTCCTATGCCATAACTGTTTAAAGAGGTAATGGTATTTAAAAGGTCTAGCTCATAATACTTCTGCATGTATTTTGCATTAACCTTTAAAGATTTCCCCCTACCCACCTCAGTTATTCATCCTTGCTGTATTTGCCATGCAGCCCGGCTGTTTGTCAGATGTAGTCAGATAAAATAATTGCACAATCCACCTAATAGATTCTAAGAAAAATAAAGCAATTCAAAATGGAAAGAAAAAAATCTTTTTTTATTATGTCCTAACGAAACTATCCAGAAGCAGGATGGTCCTGGTATGTGACAGAAAAGTCATAGCAATTGTTTTGTAATAGATAGCATAAAAGTTTTGCCTTACCATGGTATTTCAAGGCACCAGAACCATCTACTCCCTATTTGCCATCTTTCCAGCTTTAAGGCATGGGGGGAAAGATTGATTGATTGATTGATTGATTGATTTATAGTCAGGTAGATAACATATTGTTCTAGTTATTCTTGAGAAAGGGAATGAATAATCTTCACAGATTTTTTTATTTGTTTCTTTTGTTACTTCGCCAAGCTACTTTTATAGTTTTTATGCTTTTTAATGTATACATTTCTCTCTCATATAGATGACACTAAGTTGGGAGGGAGTGTTGATCTGCCTGAGGGTAGGAAGGCTCTGCAGAGGGACCTGAATAGGCTGAATCAATGGGCTGAGGCCAACTGTATGAGCTTCAACAAGGCCAAGTGTCGGGTCCTGCACTGCGGTCGCAATAACCCCATGCAGCGTTACAGGCTTGGGGATGAGTGGCTGAAAAGCTGTCATGCAGAAAAAGACCTGGGGGTGTTGGTGGACAGCAGGATGACCATGAGCCAGCAATGTGCCCTTGCAGCCAAGAAGACCAATGGCATCCAAGGGTGTATCAGAAGGGGTGTGTTCAGTAGGTGGAGAGGATCTCTACTCTGCCCTGGTGAGACCACATTTGGAATATTGTGTTCAGTTCTGGGCAACTCAGTTCAAGAAGGACAGGGAATTGCTTGAAAGAGTCCAGTGCAGAGGACTTTATATATAGGGCGAATGTCAGGAGGAAGGAGCCAGACTCTTCTCAGTGATAGCCAATAACAGGACAAGGGGCAATGGGTGCAAGCTGGAGCATAGCAGGTTCAATCTGAACATGAGGAAAAACTTTTTTACTGTAAGGGTTACAGAGCACTGGACCAGGCTGCCCAGAGAGGCTGTGGAGTCTCCTTCTCTGGAGACATTCAAACCTCCCCGAACGCGTTCCTGTGTGACCTAGTCTAGGTGATCCTGCTCTGGCAGGAGAGTTGGACTGGATGATCTTTCAAGGTCCCTTCCAACTCCTAAGATTCTGTGATTCTGTGATATATTCAACAGTCTTAATTTAGAGAAGGTCGGGTTTTCAAAGTTTCTTCAAAGCTTTTTATTCTTTGCTTTCTCTCTTCTGTAGTGCCCCTTTCTAACCTAACCAGTGACAAGACTTGACTACCAGTTCTGAAGCTGATACTGCTTTATTTCTCTGTGTCAAATCATGTCTCTAGTCCTTCACTGGATCCTCTCTGACTATCTCCCCAGGCTTTCAACCTGAATAACCCAACTTTATCTCAAACAGACCTTATTAAAATGAAATTCCTTGCCTTGTTTTACCAAAACCTAGCTTGCCCTTTCCATTTTCTCCTATTTCAAATACATTTATGATCTTGCTGCTCATCCCACTCTATAACTAGTTTTATGCTTGATACGTCTTCTTTCTTGCTTAGTTTCAAACCTCACTTCTTCTTCTATCCAGTGTCTCAAAAATCTTTCTTCCCATGTCTTTGCCTGGATGGAGAGTTGGAGTCTTTGTCCAGAGTTTGCATTAGTCAGGATAAAAACCCACTGATCTCTTTTTCTCTGGCTTGTACTCTACATTCTGCATAATAAATGTCTTTCTTACCTTTCTTAAGGTAAGGAAAGGTTTCTTAAGACATCCTAATCAAATGACAGCTTCTCCCACTTCCCTTTGCTGCATGTCTGGGTACTGTAATGACATTTGTATCTCATCACTCCTTCTCTTTTCCATTTGCCCAGTGAAACCCACTCCATCAGTCTTTCATATTAACTTCTTGTCTTTTCATTTTCACCATGTCCTGATAAGATGCATTCCT
>NW_010159018.1:43948-60114 GCF_000695765.1 Mesitornis unicolor
GTAACTTCTTTCTTTTCACACTTGTTTTCAAAGTGTTCCAAAGTAGAGACATGTATATTCTTCTCTCAGCTTTCAGGATGGACCTGCTTTGCACTTCTTAATTTATATTGAAAGGTTTCAGAAAAAGTTGACATACTGTATGTATTTAAAAGCATATAAGACATTGTTATTGCTTGACAAGCAATTAATTAGTATTTATATTTCATTTTGGAAGCATATAAACAGCATACTATAATTTATGAGTATAGTATTGCATATGTAATAATAGTACTTTAAAATTAGAAGATAACTGAGTGTCTTCATTATGATCTAGATAACCCATAAAACAGTAATAGCACTATGACATAGCTGTTCTGTAAGAAAAAAAAAGGTTAAATTTTAGTTCAGCTTTCATCAGCTTTCACTTAAACAACGCACTTCAAAATCTATAGAATTACCTTCATTTCTAAGGGGAGTTTTCTTTTTATTCCTGAATATAGTTGCATTTTAAAGATTATTTTTCTTGCATCTGCTAGTCATCTTTCTTTTGATCATTGCAAAAGTGTGACCTTGATCAAAATGTGGAGATTGGGTAATTGTTCCAAGAGTGTGTAGTTTGAACAGTTATTATTATATTCATGGCTGTAAGAAATCCCAAATCCAAATCACAAGTGAGGTTGCATAAGCCAAGAAATACATATCCCACTACTTTCACTTTTATGATTTTGGATACCATTAAATAGGAAAGAAAAAAAAGGAAAAAAGAACATTTGAAAGGCAGCCAAGTAGTCAAGAAAAGAGAACTCTGTGTCTTTAAACTGGGGAGAAAAATAAAACCCAATCATTCCAAATGTATTGCTTTAGTCATCTGGTTTCATTCTATTAATGACCTTTAACATCTGCAAAAATATTGTGAGAAGCTAATTTTGTTTGTACTGAGGTGGTGCAGAACAGTTTCTGGCTGTCAGTCTAGGATGTGCTATAAAATAAAATTGTCTTTCTGCAAGTCTGACAAAAACCTACTGTATAGATTCAGTTTATTTACAACAGCATGAAATGAAAAGAAAACAGAATTTTACAACACTCCAGCATTCAAAAAATGAATAGTACTTACACATTTATATATATTTTAGTAATAAGTTTTCAAGATAGCCACTGAGATTAAGGGATCTATTTTGTATTTTGTGGTCTTCCACAAAAATTTTAACCAGGCCAAAACATTTCTCTGCAAATGTTCTTCTCTAGTGTTGTAATAATTCATTACCCTGATTTTAAAAAGAGCCTTCCTTAAAAAGCAGAGAGCTAGCTCAGTCACAATAGGCCTTTAATTAAACAGAAAGCTTTGCAGAGAAAATACATCTGTCTTTTGTCTTTGTATCACTATCATAAAAAAAGTGCAGCCTGGTAGAAGGGGAGTGGTGGTGCGAAGCTGTTACAGCAAAGGGCACTTACCTCCTCTACCTCCTTCCAGTCCAGAGAAGACTCAGCGAGGAGGCAGACGAGAGGCTGAAGAAAAATGAAAAATATCTTCATATCATACTCTACCCAAAGAGGACAAATTGCAACAGGTGCCACAGCAGATGAAGGGCTGTAGCTTTGCTGATGCCTACCCTGCCATAGGCAAACTGCATTACCCAGTCCATGGGGCTCCCATGCAGGCTCAGCTGCTTGCCCCATGGGGTCTGCTGAAAGAGAAGTTTGAACACTTTGTTGAGTGCAGAAAATGACATTTTAGCTGTCCTGGAAGTGAAACGCAAACTCACAACAGAGGGAAACTCATTGGAAAAAAGTTGAAACTTGGGCTGGTGGCTTCAATGGGAAGAGTGGTGTATCTCATTAGCAGTCTCTAGGTCTACCCCGTATCAAACATTTTATCTGAGCTAATATGATAAAAACATTATTTCTATTTTTGAGGGGAAGGAAGTTTATTAAGACAGACAGACGACTATAGAAATCATTTTTCTTGCAGTTTAAAGATGACCATGAAGTGACATCTTGCTCCATTATTTTCTGTAGGGATTACTACAGCCTGAGGACATCTACAAACAATGCATATCCCCTCTGTGTCTAGACTAACCCAGTTTTATTCATATTTCCTTAAGTTATCCAGAAGTAAATAATAAATTTTCTTCTGAATTCAGAGATTGACCAGAATATTAAATACTAATAAAGGCAAACAGGCACAGTAAATTGCATTGCCTTGTAAATTGTGATGACTTAGTGTGGTACAACCAGAAACAGAAACCACTATCCAAGGTCTCTGTTTATCAGCTGAATTATATTCATCATCTGAATTCCATGTAAAATATGAAGGTAAGAACAAGCTACATGTTTCTCAGTGCATAATTTGGGGACTCATGCCTAGGACTGTGGAGATGCTTTCTCTACACATGACTTTGGGGAAACTTATACTGGAATCCTGAGTAGAGCTGTGTTGTCCATAAGTTTCAAAGAACACTGAAAAAATTGATGAGGGAGCAGAAAATAACTATAAAAATTATTTGATGCCTAGAGAAATTGTCTTGTGGTCAACATTTTTAAAAGTTTGATTTAATATCATGCATTTTCTGGAGAAGGAAGCAGTGAGCATGGAAGTCTTAATAAAGAATAAGCAAGAATTAATGACTAAAATTTCCTGACAAAGAAATTAATATTGAAAATTTTGTCAAAATGTACTGTGTATAGATGCCTCAAATGAGAGAAATGGTAGATTCTCCATTTTTTTATGTCATCTACCCATTATCGCAGAACTCTGAGAGTGTTATTTTTTAACTATTCCTATAAATAACTTCACCAAAAACATTAATATATGGATTATCTTTTTATAACTATATCCTGCAGCTTCATGTGGCTGTATATTACATTATGCTTTTGAGGGGAAATAAGAATGGTTTCTTGTTTTCTTTGTCAAGCATAAAGGGCAGCTTCTATACAACACTAGTTGAGGCACCTTATTTTTGACTTTCCTAGATCAAAATGTCACTACTCTTTGGTGCAGCAAAATACTTTGACACATTAACACTTTGAATAAAAGTGGAAGATAAGCCCCTTGTCTACTAATTAGAGAAGCAGATGCTTTCAGTATCCTTGTGTTAGCCTGGCATTATTTTTCTAGGATATTGAAAATAGTGACTCCTCTAATTAGAACACAGAGCTGATTATGTAAATTGCATGCATCCCATCTTGTTCAAAACAAGTTGTATGGACACATATAATCAACAACTTCAGGGAAAATCATGCTGATCCAAAAGGATAGATGGCTAGCACATAGAATCTAACACATCTGAAATCCAAAGCAACAAAAGCACAAAACACTGTGGTACATAAAAATGTTTACAAAAATGATGAGAAGTTAAAAACAGAAACACAGAGCTAAACAAAGCATACAGAAATGTTCAGGGGCTGTACTGAAATTATAAATGGTAAACAGAAGAGCCTACTATTGGAAACCTATGTACCAAAAGTGCTATATCAGAAATTAAGTATAAATAGTGGGCAAAATACAGAGAGCTGCATATTCTATTCATTGTCTTTTAGGGGAGTCCTTGTTTTGTCAGTAATGCCTAAGGAACAGGTGAAGTAAGAAGTGAAGTCTAGCATCTTTCCCATAGATGCTAAACTCCCTATGACATCTTCAGGCCTCTGTGACACTGTTTTACACAGCAAGTCCATCCATACTGAGCTACAGATGACAACCCAGACAGCATCAGCACCTCTCTTGGTATCTTCATTCCTTGCGAACCTCTACAACTTGGAACTGGGTACTCAGTTGCTTTTTAATTTTGGCTACTGTTTAGCGTAAGTCTGACTTAGCCAGCTATTATGTATTGGCAGCATGCATAAATCTATGAATAAAAAGACCTAGTAATAATGAGATCTTTAAATAGCCTCACATTTGTATGGATTTTGCCAGGTAAAAGAGCAAGAACCTATGCTATTCCAATTATGTTTTCAGGAGGTAAGACTGAAAAGTAAACTGTGAACCAGAAGCAGGCACTTTCTTTACATTACTGGTTACTCTTTTCTATCTATTTTGCATTTGTTGTTCTCACTTTGTCTTCAGGACTCTAACATCAATAAAGTAGACAAATCTTGAATGTATTTCTTTTTCCATAAACCATCTGAAATCCTGTGAATCAAAGGATTTTCCTTCAAAAATTTTTTGCTGTTGAATGGAATGGGAATAAGGAACATTAAAATAAAAGACTAAATTACTACATTGTATTGCAAATGCTTTGTCTCTTGTTCCTTCTATTGTATAATATTCAACTTTGCCTAAAATATTTGTAGTGGTAACTGTATGCTATGGAACTAAACAGGTCAAGTCCTATGTAATTAAAATTGAAATTAATTTGATTATTTAGTGTTGGTCCTGTTAACATCTTTGAAGCCTGTTTCTTCCATCAAAATCAGTACAACAGAACATTGTAAGTACAATACAGAAATCTCATCTGCTTCTTGTATGATTCAAAGCTTGATCTTTGCTCTTTCCATCTTGCTTTAGCATGGTAGATGTTCTTCTGTTTATGAAACTTCTATGGCTGCCAATTTTTTTTTCAGAAATTATTTTCCAGTTGAAAAACATGCTTTTTACTTTACAACATTCTAGTCCAGTATTGTTTCTTGAATTGCATTATGTTATCTGAGCAATTAGAAAGAAACCGTTCCATAATCTCTTCCAGTCTGCCAAATATGTACTTGCTTTGCACATTTTCTCAGTGGTTATCTCCAGTAGTTTCCTTTTTGAAGATTCCTTCACAGACTTCTAGATAAAGCTCTCAGGACTTCAAAAAAACCATGTTAATGAGTCAGTCTGTAGGCTGAGGAAGACAGTCCAGCTATCCGTTGTTCATGTAACTTTGCTGGTGGTTTTGGCAGCTCAGATCCACCCAGTTTCAGACACTCATACTGAAACATTATATGATGGAAGAAAACTGGCTACAAAAAGTAACCCAGAGACAAAGGCTGGTGGGGTGGTTGTTTTAGTCATTTCCTTTGCTCTGGAAACAACACACCTACAGTACTCTGTTTAATGCACATATGCTGGTTGAATGCTGATCAAAAAGCAAAGCTGATGATTGCATTGAACTTTCTTGCTTCTCTAAGTGCTAAATGAAGATCATTCTTTACATAAATTACGCATCGCCTGCTTCAGTAATATTAGATATTAGGACAAAGATAAACATGTAAAAAAAAGATGAGGGAAGGCATTCTAAATAAAAACAAAAAAAACCCAGGTGGGATCAAATCATCTGAATGCTCAAGGAAGAATATCTTTTTAAAAATAGAGTTTTTCTGTTCTCAAAATAGTGATCAAAACCCATGCTCATATCCATTAATGTAACTTCATTGGCTTAGCCATTATTCATTGCATCTCAAGTATTTTGTATACTGGTGTTGAATGTGATCACATTTTTAATAAAGAGGTAGGCTGAATGATGAGGCAGAAATATGAACTACTGTTCCTCTGGGATCTGTCATCTCATCTTTCTAGGCATATCTCCAGAGAGGCAGCATGAAACGTATAAACATCTATTATCAATCAAAAATGCTTGCCATATGGCCTGTAGTGTTCCTGTCCTTAACACTGTCGCTTAGTATCAAGCCAAGATCTGTGGCTGTTCAACCAGGCTGCTCTTTAGGTAAAGCTGTTTCTCCCCTTGTACCAGTCATCTCCACCCATTGCCTCTGGGAAGACCCCACAGGGCCAGCAGCCATAGAGCTGCTGTCTTCCAAACTGGCTTCTCACGTGATCCTTGCTCAGGGCTTCACTCCTTCTTGGGTTTTGGTTGTGGAGAACATGCCCGTCCCTTTCACTCTGTCTGAGGAGCCACTGCCACCATGAATTATCCCAAAATGCACTTATCCATTGTATAGGAGATATACACAACGTAAAGAGGAAATCCTTCAGAACATCCACAGGATCCTCTGTCCCAGCTTTCATTTCACTTGCATTGAGGAAAAAGAGAGAAATTCTCCCTTGCTCTCGGCAAAAATGAGGGATAGTTCAAAGGACTGACCAGGAAAAGTAGACCAATTTAAAAAAAAAATAAATAAATAAGAAACCTTACTAACTTCTTGCATGAAAAGGAAAGCATAAGAATTTTCAGAGGGGTGAGAAAAGCAAAAAGAAACATATATTAAAGTCGAATAAACTCACCTGAAACCTGTGCTGGTACTTTAGCTCCCTTGTTTAGAGACACCTTTTTATTAAAGCTGCCATCTGCAGTGTGAGTAAAGCCACGGACTGTGGTGTATATGGAGGACAGTAGAGCCTTACCTATCTTTAATGGGGATTAAAAGGAGATTTTGTCATCACTTGTGTATATAGCTTTTTATACGCATTCCCGAAATTACAGTTTTATAAATGGCATTGAAGCAGACAAATAAATAAACAAAAACTAACAAAAAAACCCCAACAAACCCAAGAAAACCTTTTTTTTCTCCTTTTGTTGTATAATCCACTCCATTGGTGGGGTTTATAGCCTTCTCGGAGTCACTGGGAGTGAATACACTCAGAATACTGTAGGGAGGGTACCTGTAAACCTATCTAGTCAGGTGTCAGAAAACTGCCCTTGTAGGGGCATGTAGCCCTTATTCTCTTTTGTTTTCTTTCACAGGCACAGTAATAGATCTGGCTTTAGGTTTGAAGTTTCAGTCTTAAAGTTGCTATAGGGTGATTGAAAAATGGTTTGTAACCATTCCTATGAATTCTTTCCAACTGTATTTACTGCTCATGTACATGATACAGAATCTACATTCAACATCTCCCACAATTTCTGTAAAGCTAACAGATCAAACAATCCTGATTTCTTGAGAAATCATGAAAGTGCGATCAGTGTGGTATGACCTTTTGTGGGCAAAATGTAGCACTTTGATGTGCAGATATGCAGCCTATATCAGTAGTAACATTTTAGATATCTAAGGAAAACCTTTGTTTTCAGTCTGGTACAGAAACTAACATTTTCAGGAAGTTCCAGTAAGAGCTGGAGAGCTCATTCTTTTTCTTTCTGGGCAGTCATCCAATTAAGGCCAAAAGAAAATAACTTACTATACTTTCAGGCAAACCTCTCTGGGAAACTTGATGTTTAGATGTCAACTGCAAAGGGTTTTCCATGTTCCTCCAGAGCAGTTTATACGGAGTAGACACCTTCAATGTAGGTGGAAAAATGAAATGGACCAACTCCAAAATGCCAGTGATTTTTGTACTTAAGACTAGGACTTAAGTTAAAAAAGCACTATAACAACCTGACACAAATCTTGAATTTTATGCCCTTTATTAACTGCCAAATGGGAGAGTTGGGAAAGAGATGAAAACTTTCCTCAACTGTCTGAGAACAGCTGAGCCTGACCACACGACCTCTGTAACCTTTCGTAACCTTTCGCAGATGAGCTCTTTCTTTCAGTCCCATCTCCACCCTGCAGAGAATATCACTATAAATCCACTTAGCTCAGTACAAGCCTCATACACTTTCAGCTACAGTTCTTTTAAAACTCCAAAGAAGCACATGGAGAGATTTCACTTGTAGCTATGTGATCTCACGTTATTTTCTTTGATCTTTCTTAGGAGTATCATGCTAGACATGGTGGACCATGCTGCAGGGTGATAATTCTGCCTATCTAGGCTAAGAAATTGTGGCCGTTGCTACAATATCCAAATAACCCACTGTCGTAATTGATTTACTATTGGAAAGGAACTAGAAACTTACAAGGGCAAATTTGTAATGAATGTTGAGATTTATCAAAGAATTAATTGAACCCTTTCACTGTTAAATTATCCGAAAGGTATGAGAAAAAAAAGCTAGGGCCTGTAATTAGAGCATCTGTCATGGCAGCTGAAGTGTCACACAAAATGGATGAGTGAAAGGAAAAACTAATGGATTTTAACTAAAGAGATAAGTGAAGAGCAGGACAGGATGGGCATGTTCATGTCCTATTGATAATGTATGCTATAGGAAGGATTTGTATGTAAAATAATTTAAATCTATATCTACTTTGCCTATTAGTGTGGTTCCTAAAAGTCCTATCTGAAATGGCTATAAATCAATGGAACTGCCACAGAATTCATAGATAAGAAGTCCAACTCTGAGAGTCATAATGCAATCGATAGCAACATATAAATAACAACAATAAAAAAGAGGAGACATTTGGGGACACCGGTAATTGCTGGTACTTAGCTCAAAAAGAAAAGCAGAGGCTGAGCTGAGCAATACTTTGATCACAGATCCTAAGGATCAACTCTTGTGAGGTTAGTCACTGCTGTTCTCCAGGAGCTGAGCTCTCTTCTGTTTGATTAGAGTGTAACATTATGATTATGTTTTCATAAAGCCTTTTCCCAATCTTCCTGCCCATATATTTTGAAAGAAAGTTCCTTCTTCTATCTTTCCCACACCAAAAGAAAAATAAATGTCATTTATTGTAAGTTTCACTTTATTATGTGTGCATTGTTTCCAACAGGCAACTGAGTGTTCAACATTATGACATTGATAGTTTCTGACTTTTCAATTGTCTATGATATTAATTTTAATTTTAATACTTTGATTATGAATATTTATTATATAAAAAAATTTCTGTTTTATTAGGGAGAGAAAAGAAAGAGCCACCTTATAAAAATCTAGTTGTTAACACACTTAGGTAAAATTTCTATCTCTGCTTCATTCATAGTAGCAAATCAGTGAAAGGAGGGATCTGGGGAATGTATATTGGACATTTCCTTCTGTCTGTTCTTCAAAACTAAAGACACTTTTCCTGCTATCAGCTTGATGAGTATAGAGTGGCAGATGGTGTAGTGGATTCTATAGCCAATATTGATACCTATGGACTTGAGGCAGCTCCTCAGGACTTCTGAGGATCTAAGTTCAAACTTACTGGTTGTTCGGTGTCTAAGCATCCTGACGGATTTAGACCTTAATCATGAAGATAATGTTTGCCTGACACAATGTGGTGCCATACAAGGTTATCCAAATGAACTCCAAGACAGATTAAGAAGCAGAGACAGAACAGCACCCTTAACATGGCACTTCTGTATCTCCTCCAGGTATGAGCCTACACATAGTAGTGTTAGTCTAATAACGCTAGTAAGCTGTCCAAATAAATCCTAAATCTAGAGCAGATTCAGCCTTGAAGATGTGAAATTTGGGACATACAAAAAACATATAACTGGTTCAAAATCAATTCTTTGTGATTCAGAATCAATTCTATGCCACTGTATGAAGATGCACCCCTAGGGGTAGGATGTGTGAAATGTCCTTTTGTAGTATGAAGAACTATTTTTGTGTCTGTGGAGTTTTATTGTTTTAAATGGCAGCTGTTTATTTGTTGGGTTGCAATGTTAGAAAAAAGCTGAGCACATAAGTCAAAAATAGATTTGGGTATTTTAGTGTTCAAGGGTAGAGTTTAACCTGGATTAGAGTTCCCAGTAAATGTAACAGGCCAAGAGATTTCAGATCCAGCATTCCATTTGACCTATCTTTGATGGCAGCCAAAAGTGATGGTTGTAAAAGGACCTGTGTGATAGAAACTCACAGTGCTATTCAAATTTCCTGTGGACAAATATCTTCTTCACAGTTATGACAGGTGGTGTCGGTAGTCTTGACAGATGCATCAAAGATTTAATGATATGGAAGTTACACCATTGTGGTGTTCTGATGCACTGCCTAATGAGAAATCTCAGTTGGAGCTTGAAACTAAGTGTGTCTTTAACAGGCAAGGCAACAAACAGAGAGCTTGAAAGGCAGAGTGAAAGAAACATGTCTGCTCTCCTTTTTTGCTAATAAAAGCTCTGACTCACTGGCAAAACTTCTAATAAAGCACTGCACAGGAGTGTCACATCTACACTGAAAGCACTGAAAACTGGATCGCCTTACAGTTAAATCTCTTCTCTAGAGCGGCAGCATGATAAATTTTGGGTAGTCCTTGGATATTTTGATCTGTGGAGAACACTTCAAGCATTTTCAAATGCCAGTTTGGATTATCCGAATGGAACTACTACATTAGTAATTGCCTGATTATGTGCCCATGAAAATGAAGCCTTCTTACTTACATGAAAGTGGAAAACCAAAATCTGAGGCTTCCCAAAATATTAGGGTTTTTTTTAATTATTTATATTTGTCCTTATAAGCGATTTGGAAGCAAATATTTAACTTAGGATTTTTCAAAGACACTTCATGTTTTACTTTTTTCTTGAAGAATTAAGTGCAGCATATTATTAAACAAATTAATTGTATCAATTAATAATCAGGTTGGTAACAAACTGAGTGTATAGTCCTGAATTTCTTTTTTGTTTGTGTGTTTGGTTTATAAGTATTCTGTTTTAGAATAAAAACAGAAAAAGTGGCTCCCAGAATAGAAACCGAAACACTGTATCCCATAAACATAGAAAGATGGACTAATGACTTAAAATCTTTGGTCTCTGTTCATTTCATTCATGAACTCTTAAACTTAGGAGGCACAAAGTTATGTCTGACCACATTTACCCAAATGATCTCTGTGGAACTTACACATATCATCAGGTGAAAATACACAAAACACAAATGGCCCAGGCTTATATATATAATAGCAGAGCATTGTTTCAGATTTTTTTTCCTTATTTTTTTATGTCTTCTTCTTTGTATCTATAAAATAATATTACTTATTTCTCTGGCTAGTCTAGTAGAGCTTAACATCGTTTGATAACCTTTGTATGGATTTTTAAATATATATATATATATCTCTATCTCATTCTTTGAGAAATCTCATGTGCTCTAAGTCCTAAAGGAGTCTAAAGAATTACCTGCAGAAGCTGGTAAGTTTATGTAGAAGACTACTGGTATATATTTGTATTCAGTAAAGGATGCCTCAGCTCAAAATTATGATCTGAAAAACCTCAGTAAGCTAACACCTGATACCGGAGTTGACAAATCTATTTTAATTTCCCTAGGAACTGTGCCATCAGACCTGTCTTACACCGAATAGCTCTGCGCCTGGTATATTCTTGTTTTAGAAACTGGGGATTTCTATAAGGCTTCTGAAAGTCATCACCCAGGAGGTATTTTCAGAGAACAGATGACCCCAGAACATGATTTCCTGATCAGTTGCATTTTCAATGCTTTTCATAGCATACTACCAACCTAACTTTCAGCCTATCTTTCAGCATTGTTTAACATGGCTTACATCTGAATGTCTACCTCACCAATTCTCCCAGGGCAAAATTTTGCCCTCGTGCCGTGGCCCAATATCCTGACAGATGTCCCAGTTATGGAAAGAAACTAGTTTCAGTGCATGCTGCAAGATATGGAAGAAAGCATTTCCTCTGAGGCAGAAGCTTGCAGGACAAGCCCCGCTCAAACTACTGCAAATTTATAATATGTCATGCCACAGATTAATCTTCCTCAAGAACAGGGTACCCCTGCAATTAGAGGCCCAGAGCATTCAGACACCAGCTAAAATCACTGCCATAATGCACCCAAAGCAATGCCATAATGCTGCTTGAGCTAAAATGGACCTAAGCATGAAAAATAATATTGGGTTATTGAGAATGGGCTTCCTTGTCACTTATTCTTGCACAGTATAAATACTTAAATACTTGTTTTTCCTGATAGCTGCAACCATGAGGAATCTTTCTGCCGATATGTAGGATTTTTAGACGCTCTTATTGGTTTATTGAAATGAAGCTGTTGTTAATATGAAAGGCTTAAATATGAAACCAGTACATGGTGACCTATAACTAGGATAACTTCATTGCTTTGCCAAACATCATATTCCAGTAAGGTTCATCATGTGTTGAATATGGGCATGAAGAAGGTAGTAAGGTTTTAATATCTCGGAACTGCAGAACTAAAGCTATAAAAGGTGGTAGGATTGCTTTAAGAAGAGAGAAAAGACAGTTAATGTATCAAGATCCTCTGTCTTCCACTGAAGAGAACAGCACCCAAGAAGAAACCAAAGGCTGACTAGCCAAAATACAAAATTACAGATCTCTGAGATGACTATAGCAGAGGTGGACTTGCCAATATTAAACTAATGTGTCACCGATCTGTAAGCACTTTGCTGCTTTCCAAAAGGTGATTTACCACCTAGTTCAATAACAGAGTGGATAGCTGGAAAATGGGCTGTGCTCAGTTATATAAATATAAGCTCATTGTCTACCAGCAACTTGGTGATAACCTCCAGTGGCATTATAACTCTGATGGTTATGCCTTCTGCCCTACCTTGCCTTTAGCATCAACAAGATCAAGCAGTACATCCAGGCCACGTTACCCTATCTGCCTTAAAAAAAGAAAAAGTCAAAGACAGATCCAAAAGCAAAGGCTGGTCGTCAACTAAAAAGCAACAGGGAAAAGCAAAAAAGAGAACCAGAAGTAAAAAAACTAGCACAACATTGGAGAAGTTTTAGTTAAAAATGTTACAATATTTTTAAAATAAAGATTTTAAAGCTTAATTTTTGAGAAAAGATAATACAAAATCTAGGTATTGTAAAGAATAGAAGCTGCAAAAAACATTTCACCTTTGCTAGTTAAGACTGGCAACAATTTTAGGCTAGGTTTAGTGTAAAAAATATAGGGTAAAGTTTAGAAATTATTGGCACAGAGATTGATTGGCAAATCAAGTTCACATGGCAGGCATCTTTGTATTAAAGCTGCTTCATACTGAAAATTAGATGATGAAAGAAGGGTTCTCCACTGAAGTTTTATTTGACTAGCATTGAACCCCGTAACTTCAGGTGCACTGGGACTTCTGTGCAACTTTGCATCTGAGGCTTGGATAAGTATTCTCCCTAGCAGATTATGTAAAATTGACTTGTTTTCTGTATTAGGATTTTTTTATACAGTTTTACTTGAATTTTACTTTGCTATTCTCTTCCAACAAAAAAACAAGATTTCTTCCACAAACACTGTCTTACAGTCTTTTTTGTACAGGCCCACCTGTGTCCTGACCCAGAGTTCCACCTTTGTCCAGGAAACATTGCAAATCTTTATGCTAGCTGGAGTTAACAGAATGTTTTCAACATCATGACTCAACAGAAACTGCCTTATTCATACATATTTTATGCCCTGGATAGGAAGATAACACAACAAAGAAGCACAGCTTCTATAAAAAGAGTTTGAGGACTTAATTTTCCTGTTTGTTAGTCCATTTTTATGCCAATAGAATTTCAGTAGCATACAATGTGAATAACACCATGGTGAATCAGTCCCTGAGATTATACCTCCTATGTGCAGATACATTATCTAGAAGCTCTTCTATTTTCTAATCTTTTTATAATCAGGAAGCTTAAGACTGTAAGACACAAGATTTGTAATATTTCCAACATCTTACACACATACATACACACAGACACACACAAATAGAAAGAACAAAAGCTAAAGCACCAATAGCACTGATACACTGCCTTAACCTTTTGAGTATGTGATGTTTTGCTTCATGGTTATGTTTTTGCACAGGGTTTTAAACTATATAAAAGAAGTAAGCAGCCAGAAAAAGCAGAGAACTAGATCTTCAATTAATGGGAATTATCTGTAAGAGGCAAAGCAGATTTTTTTTCCCTTTTTAAGCTGAATAGCTTAGGTTTTAGGGAAAAAATTAATAGACTATCTTTCATCCCAATCCTGATGGTAATGGGGCAGAAAAGGGTAGATAATGTGCTTAGCTTTGTAAGCAGAAGTAACGTTCCCCTTTCTTTCCATATATTAATTTCATCCCTCAATTTATAAATATTTTATTGTAAAAATACTTACTATTATGCAAGCATTAGGAGTATTAAATTCACACTATGATAAAAAATTAATTAGTGAGGAAGGCACCTCTGCCTGCAGGCAGGCACTGATTGGTATCACTGACTGGCTCCTACCTACACTTTTCAGCTGGCACTGATACAGTAAGAGCTAGCCTAAATGTTAAATGTTCATTTCTTCCTTCTGTTTTCCTTCATTCAATTTTCTTATTTTCTTTATTGCATGGAAGTCAATGTGTGTAGAATGGGGAATTTTTTTTGTTTCTTTTCATTTGCAGTATTTTCACTTTTTTGACTGTCTGTGAGGCACAAGTGACTTACAGAGCAAAGATTGAGGAACAGTGAACTAGAGAAGACTAAGAAGCTAAAGGGAATTAGGTTTAGTTCTCTTCTGAAATGCATAAGGAGTGCTGAAATTCTGATATCTCATTCTTCTGGAAGATTGCAATAGTCACCAGAAATGGTACATATATGGTAGAGCAATCAAGTGAAGCCAGAAAGTGACAACCTTCTTCCCTGGAGTGAATCAAGGATAACAACTAGAAATTATAACAAGTTTTTGATGCCAGCTGTGGAATTTCCAGACATCACCTGGAAAGAAAACCCGACACAGAAAAGCAGGCAGAAGGACAGAAGGAAGGCAAGCATAGTCTAAGCTCTTGTTAGGCTGAATTGGCTTGTAGAGGCTTGCAGTCTATCCATCAGCCAAACACTCAATTGTGCATCTGAATAAGGTGAAATTCTGTAGCCAAACATTTCACTGAAATGCCAAAAACAGCACTTAGCTGAAATGTATGCAGAGGCTTTTGTTTGTCTAGTTGCATTCCAGAGTTGCAGTCCAGCTGTTCTTAAGTATACTGGGTGCAATGCCACAGAGAAGTGGTTATAAGGTTATATTTTTGAGGCAATCAGAAGAATACTACCTCTATGAATTTTCAAATGTGAAATTTAAGATACAGCAATTTTTAGCTGGCCTGAAAATGACAAGAAATGGAAATACTTTCATCAATCAGTCTTAAATGCATGTAAAAATTATTTATGATATGCTTACCAACAGATAAATTATCCTGTGGTGAAATGCAGAATTTGTTAATAGGTAAACCTTGCTTTAGCATCAGAGTGGAAATATATTTTGGACTGCATCTGGTCCTTGAATTGATTCAATCATGGAAAAAAAAATAACTGGTTTTGGAAAAGCAATCAATTATCTGTTCCGTGGCATAAAAAAATGTTGCCACAATGTTTAACATGATCCCACATTAAGAAGCCTTTAATTGTAACACAGTGAAATAATTGCCATTAAACACAGGAGTTTATGTCACTATCTAAGCAATTCTGCCATAACTTGTAAAAACACATGCATTTGGGAAACACAGGGTCAAAAAACCCTCTTTGCCTGAATTCTCATTACAGCCCATTGCTCCCCCTTCCTGCTATTAGCCTTTCATAATGTAAAACATTTCTTCATTTCCAACAGATAATACTTTCAGTCGAAAGGTAATTTTTGAAGTCTATTACTTGCATTCTTAGTGAAGAGTACAATGTAGCATTTTGTTCTAATATGCCATCGAAATTGTTTGAGTAGACACACCATGGAATCAAATACAAAATGTCAAAATGGTTTCCATTAACTATGCACATTTGCACTGCTTCAGTTAATGGGCATGTTTTTGTTCTTCTCCTTCATCTTTGCATCTGTAAGATGAAATGATTCAGTTAATGTAACTGAAAAGTACATTGAAAAGGTAGAGCAAATTACAAAAGCATCAAACCACAATTCCACCCACGTACTTTATTTTATAATGAAGTTTAATAATGACTAAAATTGTCTTCAGATTTAAACATCAGTCATTTCTGCAATTGTGGTTAATGTGAAAAATCTCACCCACAGTAATGTTTTAGGAAAACATGGTAGAAATTGTGCATTATATTTTATACTAGGATGTCATAATGAAATCTTAACTAGATATCATTGAAATATATAGTATGTTAAAAGTAATTTGCCACTGCGGGCAGGACTGAAACAGGGACTATGTCCCCATCAGCATGATAACAGCTAGGGAAAGTTCTTTTTATATTATAAAACCTCTATTGTGCTTCACCACCATTATGGTGAGAGAGTCTTTGATACTAGGTATCATCTAAAATACTGTTATAATATCTAAATTACTTGTTTTGTACTGATAGTGTCATAAAATAGAGCGTGTTTTATGAGAGTGAACATCAATGAGAATATTATTTTCTCGGAAGGACACCAAATGGATTCATCCTCATTTTGAACACAGAAGTCTCTAACAGCAATAAGATATTTTTGAATGGTTGCCTTTCCTACCTTTGCCTTTTGAGAATGTGATATGCCACCAAAACCTTAGCCCCTGGTGGGGGCCAGGTTTAGGAGCAGAATCCTTAGGCAGGTCACTGGGCTCCCTCTTGCACCCAGGCAAGTGTTTCAGCTTCGCGATTATATACATTCCTG
>NW_010159018.1:60145-60483 GCF_000695765.1 Mesitornis unicolor
CAAAGAGTAAAACAGAGGAGAAATGTTCTCAGACAGCTCTGTGCCTGTGCCCTCAGAGAAGGCTAAACATTGTCCTTCTCTAGCTGAATGAATTTTTAGACACTGAAATTTAATTTGGGTCAAAGTTGGATTAACTGCCATGGAAACTGTATTTAAGCCACTCTTAAAAGAAAAAAAAAGATAGAAACCCTATGTTCTGCATATTCAGGTTCTCTTAGTGCCTGAATGAATGAGCTCGCCTGATAATTAAATTTGAGGCCAGGCCTGCTCCCTAAGGAGCTGTGCAGAGAGGAGAGGCAGCTCCGGCACAAGGCGAGGCGGGCGGCGAAGGGCGCCCC
>NW_010159018.1:60514-67945 GCF_000695765.1 Mesitornis unicolor
CTGCCCCTCTCTCCTCATCCCTTCCTCACCCACTGACAGCTTCAATCCTACAGTTGGTAGTGGGGGGTTTTTTCTCCCCGAAATTAAATTTTCTGGCAGTGGTCAGCAGATGGCAGTGTTATATCATCAACCTCCTTGCCCTCACAGACCCCTTAAATAACAAAGCAAAAAAAACAATGGGTTCAAGTGGCCCAGGGCTGGTGCCACTGAGCGCTGGTTCATGCTGTCCTCAAATCATGGTGCATCTGGCTTGCTAGGACAGGGCTCAGAAAAAGCATCTTGGTGTGTCCTTCTGTCCTTCTAAGGCAAAAAAATATCTTAAAAGAGATGCTGTGTGGCCTAGTCAGCAGTGCCTAAACTCAGAACTTTCCAATGAAGATGATTCTTACATAAAATGAAGGTTATTTCTTTGGGGAAGGAAAAAAAAAAAGCTGTGTCTTTGTGGTTGTGCAAAACCTTTCATCACCACCTCATCACTAGATGCAAACTGCTGCTAGACACAGGTGAGAGAAGAAATAATGAATGAAAGTAACTCCCTTTGGGGGGATTGGTACATCAGGTGCCAGTTATCAAACTACAGGGTACACCAAGATTCAGATATGCCATACTCTCTGCACAAAAAAGCTGGGTCGCCTTTTTCACAGATATGATTTGAGCAGACTCTAATCTATCAGATATATCTAATAAGAGGCTCTGACATTTGCTCATATCTAACTCAGTATCACAACATAGTTGATATCTTTGAATTAAAAGTAGAGTAGCATTGATTGCCATTAATGCCTCTGGGTCAAACCATTTATTATTTACTTATTGAGTGGATCTGTTCAGAACAAAAAACTTGTCTTTGCCCCAAGGAGCTTGATATATGCTCTGCTGAAAAAGCAAGTAGTAGATCTAGATATTATTAAAACCTATTCGCTGCTACAACATGAGACAATTAAGAAGAGCTGGATTCAGGCTAAAGGTACTGCTGGCTGACTCTTTTAATGCAACAATGCTTAGGAAATTTGGGGAGGCAGGGGAGAGTTCTGGTATTCTTAGTGGAGCTTTACTTTCTTGTCTTCAAAGTAGAATAAGAGGGATGCAGAAAAAGAGAGACGAGTGTAGTGAGGTTTCTCTCTTTGATGCTGACCAACAGCTGAAGCTGAGAGACAGTTGTGCCGGACACGTTCCCATCAGAATTGGATGACTTGTTTTAATGGATGAATGACAACTCTGCTAGCTAGCACAGGAGATGAGTGTTTTAAGAGGGACATGAGCAGAGAAAAGGCAACATTGTCATCTGTAAGGCTGAGAAGGAACACCTTTATTAGTGATAGACATGAAAAAAAATACACAAAAGGAAGAATAAAAATGTGTAGATAGAAGATGTGAAGATGAAGACTGAAAAGGAGAGAAGCTGGAGGCACAGGGTCATAGCAGTGCAGCAGTGGAAAAGAGAGCTACACTTTCTACAATGAATGGGAGCCAGTGGGAAGGCTTGAAGAGAAGAGTGGCTTCATGATGAAGGATAGATGAATCAGAACAAAAATTCTCTTACTGCCTTTGTTATTTCTATTGGTTTAGTATGGTTTTGTGCCTTTAGTTGTGTTATCAGATCATCTGTGGAACCTCTGTCACCGCGTATGCTTACAGAAGATCCACAGAGCTTTTTCGTGGTTTTGGAAGCAATTTGTCAACACTAATTTTTGCAGTGGTTTGTAAACGCAGCTCAGGATAAGAAGTGAGGATCCTTCTTTATCTGAGGGTTGTGCATTGCAAAGGTGAGTACGAAGTTCTCATCTAACACACCCCACACGCAGGCACAATCCTTCTTTTGGAGCTCAGACAGGCTTTACACTCACGGGTGCTTCTTAGACTTCAAAGACTGGGCATGGAAATCAGTTATGGTGTAGAAAGGGATCTATTTTAAACATATGTCAATCAATCCCTTTTGCTGTTTGGAGTCTGTACATAGATTTTCGTGTTATTTCTTGGCTGTTAAAGTTGGTGTCAGAGTGAAGGCATTTGTTTATCTAACAGTGTTCTACAGGCGTGAAAGAGGACTTCAAAAGTGGAACAAGGCTTCTGTTGTTAGAACAAAATCATAACTTTGCTAAGGACATAGCTCAGAATGGCAGACAACAGTTGCTAAAAGGTACCATTGTTACTCCTGTATATTAAATGAAAATCAAATTTGTAGAGTTGAAAGCATTCAAACCAATCCATTAAGATATTTTAAAATGGAAATTAGATGACATCTGCAAAGGTAAGTGCGAAGGTTTTCTGGGTTTGAGAAAAAATTTTCATTTTCAGTGAAAATGAAACACATAAAAAAAAATAAAAACCAGAAAACACAGTGTGGAAAGTGGCTCCTCTTTTTTGTTTAGATGATAAGGTAACAATACCCAACACCCGGTGACACCCAACACTCAAACTTTTTTTTTTTCCTGAACTGTAGTGCTAGTGATTGTCAAAATCATATTTGAATAATGAAAAATATGACAGGATGTGCAATGTGTCAAAATAATATTAAAGAAAGATTAATAGTCCAGAAAATAGTGCCCCGGTCTTTTTTAATGCAAACTAATTACATTGCCATAATATCCCATTTGACAGTTAGAACTGTAAATCTAGAGGTTGCTGAGACTTTATTTTTCTTTCTCCTTTTTTCCTTTTCGTGAACTCTTTAAAACATGTATATTGTTCTCTACAGTCTGCCCTTGCTTCTCATGTCTCTGGAGCAATCCTCCTATCAGACTAGTTTTCTTCATGATTGGCAAGAAAAGTTTTCTTCTTGAGTTACTTTAAAGTGCCACTAATGATATAGTAGAGAAAGATTCTTCCCAAGTAAGAAAGATGACTGGAGATCATAAGAGATAACAATGTCAAATGAGTACAGCTGCATTCATCTCCACTCCTGGGCAGACATGGTAGGTGTTTAATGAAGAATTTCTACTAACAGTACCCCTACATCAGCTTCTAAAAACTACAAAAAATATACATGGAGCAGTACATCTGACTCAGTTTTTGCAAGCCTGGCTGGTTAAAGAGAAGACTTTTTAAGATATTTTTATTTTTGGGAGGGGGTCTGCAAATGAATGTTGAGATAGGTGTTGTGTTCCTTGCTGTATTGTTAGTCATCTGGATGGAGATAATCATAAAGTAGAGAAAAAGCCTTGAAGTAATGGGTGAGGGGGGAGGGACAAAAAAAACAAATTACACCAGTGTAGTGCAAATGGCAAACACAAATGGGCATCCTTCTTACAATACAGATTATGTGAAATGTTGGAAATACTCCTATCATTTATGATTTCCTGAAGAATGGACACCTATTTATAAATGAATGGCTCTGTAATAACTCAGTGACACCTTCATAAATCTCACCAATGTAGAGCAGTGTATGACACATCTGATGAGAAATGTGTTTACTCCTTTCAGATTAAAAGTAGAAAATCACAATAGAACAAGTTCATTGGCAGGTTCAGGTGGTCCCTTAGTATATAATAGAATCAGGAAATGAAAGTGCCCTGTGGCACGGATAGAAACACCACCAGCACCCCTTTTCAGAGAACGTGAGCAGCCATATTACTGTGGCTTGTTTTGTTGGGATTTGGGGTTTTTTTTTCAGCATTTAAATACCAGCAACTGTACTTCTTTACAATCAACTAAATATTTATTCAATTCTTCTGCTTGTTATTTCTTCATTAACAAGGTTTTCCCTGCTGCGCAGCAGAATATGTGAGTAACTTTGGAAATGTCAGAAGCACTCAATTTGGATCAACTGGAGGAAGTGATAACAAGACTCGTAATCAAGTGGAAGTACAATAGTGGCACATTTCAAGCTGTGAAATAATAGATCGCTTCAGAAGACTCTTTCTCATGGGATAATACCTCAATTTATTCTTATTTTGAGATTTGTTTTATTCACCATCTCAATGGAATGATGTATGTGTCATAGCATCCTATTTGGAGGCAGTAATTTAAATTATATTAGAACACTAATTGTTGCTTTATAAAAGAAATGTTATGTTTTTAATAAAGACAAACTCAAGCTAATAAAAGCTTTGAATTAAGTTCTCAGAGTCTCACACTTCTTACAGGTGTGTGTTATAGTGGCAGGGAGTTTTAACAGCATAGTGAAAAGTATTGAGTGTCCTGTTTGACAAAAGCACTGCTGAAATTTATTCTGACAGCAAGAAAGGATAACACAACTAAGCTGAACAGGACTTTTATGAAAATTGGGCTTTTAAATTTGAAATGCCACAATTTTTTACCTTACACTATAATTTATAAAATTGTTGCAACTGCAACCCCCTTGCTTTAGCAAGGAGTTTGGACTAAATGATCTCCAGAGGTCCCTTCCAACCCCTACCGTTCTGTGATTCTGTGATTTTAGTAAGAAAATATACAATATTTTCATTTAGTATGCGGAATCTCTGGATTTCTATTCTCTGGCACCAATGTCATTAGATTAATTTCATTGATACTGCTTACTGTTCTCTCTAGATCCTTTTGCAGTGCAATGACAGGTTAATATTAAAGTCTGGTTCCATTATTTTTCAGAGATTAACTGTAGAATATTGTCTCAGAATTACAACTCAAAGGTCTTCCTCCATTTCCTGTTTGCTAATCAGTTTGTGGCTTCTGAGTCATTTATTCATTTCCAAACTGAAAGGAATTAGATGTGTTCTATTGTTTTTCCTCAGCAGTGAAAAAATGTATATCAGATTTATTAAATATGATGGTCTTTGTCCAGTAGGCCTTTTTGCAGGACTCTTGGTTTCAGCATTATTATTCATGTGATTAAAGGGTATAAGATTCAGTCTTCCTTTGGCTGATGCATATTTTTATCCTCCTTGTCCAAGAAGATACTCTAACATAATTTCCAGTTAAAAACCTTTCTATGGGATAATCAATCCCTTCAGCTTTAGATATCTACTGTATCCCATGCAGCAAGCTGAATTCTCTGAGATCTGATGAAGGGACAGTAACAGGCTCCTCCGGGCAGCAGTTTGGCACAGCAAGGTCAGGTTCAGATTCATAATCACCCTTTAAGAGGAAAACTTTCCTTTCTCCCAGTATGGTAGTGGATTTAGGAACCTGAGTGATGGGGGGAAAATTTGCGTCATTTCTACATATCACTAGATACTGAATGCTCAGCTAACGTAAATTGAGCTTGTTTCCTTGAAGGCATTGATGCCACAGTGATTTACACCAGTGAAGAGCAGCCCTTACAAAGTTTCACTGTGTGCCTACACCTCCATGTGGCTGAACTTTCCAACCTTCACTTCACTTGTAGAGTAAAGAGTGTTCCTGTATACCCTGTCATACGGGGGTATTGAGTCGAAAGAAAACTGGTTTGCCTCTCTGGAACTGAACCTTGAAGATATCTGTCTATACACACCTTGACAGAGAAGTCTTAGGCATACAGCTATACCTAAATCTCTTCCACTGTGCCACACTGGAACAGGCACATTCCCAAACCAGATAGGGAGAGGAACTGGACATTTCAACACATGCCTGTCTCAGCTGCCTGCACTCTAAGATCATCCCCCCACAGTCAGGGATCCACATTTTAATCTGTGCTGATCTTCCCTTGGCTCTTCCCATGCCAAGGAAATCACCGAGACCAGTGATTTAGTAGGATTTGAAAAGGATCATGCATTTATACTAGCAGTAAGTGTGCTTTAAATTCAGTTAAACAGGATTTGTTTTAAGTTAGAAAGGGATATAAACCTTACTGCTTCTGACATCAGCAAATCTCTAGCTGCTAGAGCTGGAAAGAGACATTTTCCTCTGGACAGGGAGACTGCACTGCTGCCATGTGAGGAGTTCTGTGCTTTGCTGGTAGTGCTGGTATCTGCTGAAGACAACACCAGCAGCTCTGTGAAGGGATTTGGTTCAGATTTTGCCTTGAAGGAGGACAGCTAGAAGGGCAAAGAGCACATCACATCAGATTTGGCAGTAATCGGCATGACTCAGAAGAGCCAAGAATCCTGGGACCAAACCTCTGTGCGCATCCTGCACAGCTGAAGCGCTTCACCATACAAAATTTTCAAGGAAAATTGCACATATCAGTTCCTGACCTGAAAGTCGGATTGCTTCCTTGAGTCTACCTCCAGATTATTTTGTTAATATTAACTTGGATGTATGATCTTCAGCATAGATAGGGGATAAAGGTAATATTTCATGCTCTCAACATTTATCTTCCAGATCTTTGTGATACAAAATAGCTATCAACAACATAAAAGGTGGCTAGAGAATGAAAGGATAAATTGCAGTTATTAATTTAAGGAAAAAAAATGCTACAAACAATACATAAAAATTCAAGTTCACTGCCCCTCCATCAAGTGCATTATAATAATCTCCTGCAGGGTTAAGCCAATTTTCTACAGGTTTGTTCTCTGAAGGACAGCAGAATATGGAGTTCTATATATTTTCTATGCTGCTTGAGAAACTTTAAAAAGGTTAAAAATTCAAGTTCCTTCAGATCAGCATAACAAGAAAGCAATAACGACAGTAGATTAGCACTCTTCTCATTGCATCTTTAAATGAAATTTTTTTAAAAAACTTTTTCTTCTAATAACCTCCTCTTGAAACTTTGGGCCACTGTCTTGCTAGGATGTCATAGAAAGAAGCCCATTTCTTCTGGAGAAAGGTAAATTATAAGCAGATTTTGTGGTTCCTGCTCTGGGCTATTGCAATTGTTTTAGTACCTGGGTTGTTGCTGGTTTTTTTCAAATACAAATAATATTATTCAGATTTAATCTGTTAAAACAGGACTTCTGATGGGCAGACTTTGGCCTGTTTTGGGAATTGGTTGGCAGAGTTCCTTGGGAGGCAGTTCTGAAAGGCAAAGGTGTCCAGGAAGGCTGGACACTCTTCAAGAAGGAACTCTTAAAAGCGCAGGAACAGGCTGTCCCCGTGTGTCGGAAAATGAGCCAGTGGGGAAGAAGACCAGCCTGGCTGAACAGAGAACGCTGGTTGGAGTTGAAGAAAAAAAAGAGAGTTTATGATCTTTGAAAGAAGGGGCAGGCATCTCAGGAGGAGTACAAGGCTACCAGGAGGCTGTGCAGGGAGAAAATTAGAAGGGCTAAGCGCAGCTGGAACTTAATCTAGCTAGTGCTGTTAAAGACAATAAAAAGGGTTTCTATAAATACATTGGCAACAAAAGGAGAACTAAGGAGAGTCTCCCCCCTCTAGTAGATGTGGGGGGAAGCATAGTGACTGGGGATGAGGAAAAGGCTGAGGTACTTAATGCCTTCTTTGTCTCAGTCTTTAATAGGAAAACCAGCAGTACTCTGGGTACCCAGTCCCCTAAGTGGGAAGACAGGGATGGTAAGCACAGTGAAGCCCCCATAATCCTTGAAGAGGTGGTTAGCGACCTGCTACACCGCTTAGACATACACAAGTCTATGGGGCCAGATGGGATTCACCCCAGGGTCCTGA
>NW_010159019.1:0-23190 GCF_000695765.1 Mesitornis unicolor
ATCCCTAACGTTCTGTGATTCTGTGACTGCTGTGTTTTAGGAATGCATGAAAAGGCCTAGATATTTTCTTTAGTAGTAAACACTAAAGACAGTCATCATGTTTTGTGCAGTGATTTTAAAATCACTGTTCAAAACCACCTTCAATTTCATTGGCAGTATTAACCCAAGAAAATTAACTTCTTGGTTTAGGTACCTTTTTATTTGACTGTGAGAAGCCAGTAAATTATACTTAAACAACCTCTGGAGTCTGTTTTCTATGCATGTTCCTTGTCAAGGCTTTTCTTATTTATGCTCCAAGGAAGTGTGTATGCCAAATGTTGAGACTAACAGCCAAATGTATGCCAAGCTAAATAAAACACCCCTGCACTCCAGTATCTGTGGAGCTGAAATCCCAGACCGTGGCTTAAACTTGTATTTGCAGGCAGTGGCAGATGTGGTCAGCTACTCTGGGCATCCCTTCTGGATGTTCTGCATGGCCTGCTCTTCTCAGAAGTACCCAATAATAAATGAAGGAGATTAGATCAGTGAGACAGAAACAGGCTTAACATGTCTGGCAAAAGTTCGTCTTGACTGTAGGCTGCATTTCTTGTATTTGGACCAACACAGCCAACGTTATTCTCGTATATATTCCCAATGTGGTAAGATAGCAAGGATGTTGTTATCAACTGTGATATCATCGCTGTGACTGCTGCTATGCTGAAGACTGCGCAAAGCTCACTTTCATGGTGTTTCCCTCTCTTTAAACTTGACATTTCAGTTATTAAGTCTGGCTGACTTCTGATGTGCCATTTGCTCTTATGAACAGATGCGGGCCTCCCAAGTTCCATTTCTTTGAGTACAGTGACCAGGTAATCGTCTTAGTCACTCTTTCATTTCTTCGTTCAAAGTTGAGTCATACTACTCAAAGGCTCCCTTCCCCAACAGGGTAACTCCCGCTATGTAAGCAAGAATGAACACAACCTTTCTCCATTCCAACCCTCATCTTTCCCCATTTAGATCCTTCCTAATGAGTAATTTCTTTTAAAAGTCTGTATGAAGGAAGCAAATTAAATTAGAAGAGGAAGTTGTTCACCAGGAAATATATCTTTCACTTTCACCTCTGCAATTTCCTTTCATGCTACCCCTCACATTGCTTATGTATAGACATCTTCTATATTGTACAGTTTTACGAGAGACATTTAATTTCTATTTGTTTTGCACCATGTTTTATTTTTATTTACTTATCTATTTCACACCACATATGACACATCTTATGCCTGATTCAATCATATGCCTGCCTCTGTGTTGCAGCCAAACACTGTGAATAGGTGAAGTTATGGGAAGGGTGGCATTTGCTCAGGATTATCTGCCAGCCTTTTTGGTTTCTGGGAATCTCTGAAATCCGGTCAGGCTGGTTTTTTCTAACCAGACAGTTTTTTACGGGGTTTGACCTGATGAATGGGTTTTAGGAGCCTTTTACAGGAAGTTAGGGGCTATCTTGCAGTGAGTGGGAATGCCTGGAGTTTCCAAACCCTATGATCCAAACAGTCCTTCATCTAGTCTTTAATCTTTCTTTGGATTGATACCTTATTTTGAACCATAGGTTATTAGAGCTGTTAGATAATTGCAACATATCCCTAAAGGATGCAGATTTAAGCACAGCTCTTAAGTAAAACCTACTCTGTCATCCACTCTTTCAGCCTTTGAACCTAAAATCTTTTTTTATTGCACCATATAGATGGTGAGCAGACACAATATTCATACTTCTCTGTAGCTGACTGCTGAGCTAAAAAGCCCAGTTTAATTGGTCTCCCAGACATGGCTATTGAGAATTCAGTTATTTCAGAATATGTTCTCACTACTCTTCTCTGTGAAAAGACATTGTCTTTCTGAAACCTTGACTGTGCTTGGCTGTAATTAAGATTAGATTATTTTTTACTTTCAATATTTAAATAAAAAATGAAAACTATGCTTTTGCACACCTAAGCACTGCTGTACATTGGATTGAAAGAATGGAATTTCCTTCTGTCCTCACAGACAATTAAGTTACTTCCTGAAGCATGAAAATTAATTACCCTCATCAGAAGCAGCATGATGCAGTGGATTAGGACATAGGAAGAAGAATCAGAAATTTTTATCTCTGATCCTAGTTCTGCCATCTAGTTACTGACTAAATGAGTCATATAACCTTCCTATGCCTCCTTTTCACCCACCTGAAAAATGAGGTGTTTGATTTCTTTGCTAAGGGGCTGTGAGGTCTGTGTAAGCATCTAAAGATGTAATGGTTTACATGAATGCTAAGTGTTGCTGGGATTGCCTTGGCAAGTTATTGCAATTTGGTTTCATACAGTGAAATCTCATTTCTTGGCAGTGTTAGTTTCATTAAAGGAAGTGTAATCAAGCTTATATGCAAACAAGGAGAGGACTACAAGAGGATGTGACACTAAAGAGCCATTGTGCATCAGAAGAGTATGCTGAGCTGTTATTGTTTTCACATTGTTTTTGATGCTACATCTCATATAAGATTACTACTCGTAGCATCCCAGGAGTGCCTCCAACCATGTACTTCTCAAGAGGTGGAAGAAAGTTTCACCTTGCGTGGTTTAACTGGGGAAGAGAAAGGAAAGTTCTGTGCCAGGTGAACACATTCCTCTGGGGAGCTTGTTTAGCTCTACTGTATTAGCAATTGCAGTAGTCTCTTACAGGAGTGATTAGTCATGTCACATCAGTGGGGAGCTCCCATGCAAAGCTCAGAACTGATTATTGGATGTGATGAAGTGGTTAATTGAAATAATTTGTTCTGGCATTTGAAAGAGCAACACCACTTTCTCATGTCTCAGCCCCACTTGGCCAACAGTGCTTTTGAGTAGGCGAGTTTCGTAGCATGCCTGCAGCATTAAGTTTATATTTCAGAATGGTCAGTAGCAAAAACTGTCCTGTGTCTGGGTTACCCTTTCACAGACATTTTAGAAAGGAAAACTGAACTAATAATAACCATTTGCCATTTAGTGGGTTATGCTCCAGTGCAAAGGTGCCAGATTATTCTGTTGGGAAGACGTTTGCCCTCTACCATACAGCAAAATTTCATTGTCTGTCTTTGAATCCCACTGCAGTTCCTGTGCTCTTTCTTCCAAGGCCTCTGTCTGTATTAAATTGCTTTAAAAGCTGCTCATTTGTAATCAGAAGAATTATATTTAATTGTGAAGCTGCAGTTCTTCAGTTACTTACCTGATTCAATCCTTTACAGCTCTCAGATGGAAGTCTTCAGATTTTCAGAAGAGGGAATTTACTTTAACTAAGTTAGTAAAGCAAAATCTTTGTATCTGAGACATTCAGGAAAGAGATTTTAAAAAAATATTTTTAACTTTGGAAATTAACTGGAAAATGTATATTTCAGTAGGTTTTGTCTTCTTCTATTTTAATAAAATTTCCATGTAGAGTAGTTGTGTTGTGGTCTTGTAGCATGCTCTAACTATAGGATGAGATCCTATTACCAATGAAACTCTAGTGGCTTAACTGGAAACTTTTATGATTATCCAAAAATAAGTATAACATGAAAATATCCTTTATGGACTACCTGTGTCTCACTGAAACCTAAAGCAGTTTCTGCCATACTGTGGTATCTCTCCGGTTATACAATTCTCAGTAGAGCAGCTGTACAACACAGCCCAGTATTGCAATCCTAGAAGGAGGGTAGCGTTAGCTTCCTTCCCAGCACACGTGAGGCAATATCATTGCAGTCTGGAGCCAAGATGTTGTTGTTCTCCTGTTCTAGGCAATATACACACTGTGTCTGTCACAAATTCACACTTTGTCTGTCTCATCGCTCAAACCTGGCAGAATTACAGAGCATTTTCTTGGGGTAAGGGTGGTGGTGGTGGTGTTAGTTTTATCTTAAAAGCATTAAAACAGTAAAATGAGAGGAACGTTACAATTATTTAAACCTTTTAATGGCAAAACTTTTGTGATCTTCTCGAGGCATTTTGAGGAAAGGGTGGGGAAGCATTCTTGGAACAGGGATGTTAAAGGTCTGATCCAATGACACTAATAAAGGTCTTAACTGTATTTAACCTATCACCAACAGTTATGTCTTGCTTATGCAAAAGGCCATAGAAAAGGGTAGAAAGACAACTGGCATTAAATCAATAGAGGAAAATGTGTACCATTTTTCTTACTCTTTTCAAGTAGAATGATCTGTGAGCAGAAGAGTTTGCATTGCAAACTTTCTGCATTGCACATCAAGAATTAGCTTCTTTAATGCTAAATAATCTCTTTTGTTAATATATAGTAACTTTATTTGTTGCCTTTTTAGAAAGTAGATCCTTTCCAAGAGGATATATGTGATCATGCATCAAATTTAGGCCCTGATGTTTTTTAAGTAATTTTAAGGTCAGTAAACTGAAATTAATTTAAAGCTGACAATTAAAGCTAATTACAAGACAGTGTATTGTATTGTTTGATCTAATGAGAAAAGAGTTTTCAGAGCCCCCTATGGGTCATTTTAATTTTTTTCTCTCTTTCTCTCTCAGAATTGTATTGGTATCTTTTTCAAAACTTCTTTTGATTTTCTGTTTGCTACAGCCTGAAAAGGTCTAGTCTGTTTTTTCCTTTGTGCAGTGCCCATTTATTGCTGAAGCAGAAGAAAGTCTGGAGCAGTATGGAGGCAAGATTAAAATCTGTTACACTCATATATAATTATGCAATGGCGTGCAGGATAGAGAAAGTTATGTTCTTTCACCAATTCATCTAGTAAAGGGGAAGAATTCTCATTTGGACTCCTACTGATAATTTTTAATTTTTGCCTTAACAAGATTTCATTCTCAAAAATCACCTTCTAATTTTTTCACTACCTTCATTGTGCCACAGATGGATTTTAATGTGAAATACTCTGATGTGGCTGTTATTATTACTATTTGATTTTGTAATTCCCAAAAGTTTGCTATACCTTTTACTAAAGAGATAAAACTAAGTCCTTGCTGAGATACATTGCATTTTCCTCCCAGACATACCATGATAAGTGTTGGTAACAATAGGAGTATCTTAGATGAGGGAGAGCCTGTACCTGGAGAAGTAAAATCACACTGTAACTCAACTTAGGTATGAGCAGTCTCTTAAATTCCACAGTTTTTTTTCTGTGGTGAGCGGAGATGAGAGAGCAAAACACAGCTTGAATTCAGAGAGCTTTTTTGTAAGGAGAAGAGACAGTTCGAAGGGTCAGTCCTTTATTTTTTGCTAATTGTTTCCATATTCTTCTCACATGTTGAAGACTTTTGTTTCCAAATTGGCCTCTAACTGTGAGAAAGCAGTGGCCGTATCTGAGGCAGATCGGGATAGTGCTCTGGATGAAACTTGATTTATGCCTAGAGGCTGGTGCAAACCAATAGTGCACTGTACTGAAGACTTAGGTGGCAACACAGGTGTCATGCATGGAAATGAATTCTACTTTCCAGACGTAGATGGATGTCTGGAGAACGGTCGCAAGGGCGGTTGCAGTACATGGGATGTAAAGAGTGAAGTCCCAAAGCTTGGTGGAATCAAGCATTTTGAAACCCATCTTTAGCAGGATGGAAGAGCACCCAGTTATTATGTGTGTGTTAACTGGATTCAAAATCATTTATCCATGAAGAAAGACAAATGTGGGGTGCAAGTTCTGGCTTGAGATTTTACTTGAGACTTCTAGCACTTTTTTTTTTTTTTTAATTCACCACCTCTAACAGAGCATCCTGACTTGTACTTGCAATTAATCAGTGTTAGCATTACCCAGAGGACCATGCAAAATGGCATCTAAAGCATTAGTGTATTGATTAGAATTAATCAGGAATGTGTTCCTCCTGAGGCTACATACTGCATGAACAACTGAAGAGTTTCTAAATATCTCTTAGAAATTAAGTTGCCATGAAAACTAGATTATGGCTTCTGAATCTGGCTAGCTACATGTAAAATAGAAGTCAGGGAGCAAAACCTGCTGCCTGGCAAACTGAGTCATGGATGGGAAATTTAAGAAAGGTTAGGTTACAGAGAAGTCCTTTGCCTTGTTCAGGGTCTAACACCTAACCCTTGCAAGGATGCACGAGGCCCAAGGTGGTTTCTAGCATACCTTCATGTTAAGGAGTGCGAATGGGTGTACAGAAGGTCATTTGAAATTTCAGCCTTTGTACTGTCTTCGGGTTCTGTCAGCAGCATTTTCTGTTTTGCAGAAGAGCAATACAGCCTTGTAAGAGAAACTCTGGGTGTTGTCCAGGCTTTCTTTAAGCAACAAATCCTCTTTAGTTAATATATCCAGGTCTAGACTTGTCTAAAAATATTTGGATCTCTGATTTTAAGCTATTCTGACACGGCAGACCACAGTGGTGTTAGTTATCTGGGCCAACTTCTTTCTTACTGCGACTTCAGTGAAGGTCCTGTTTGGTGGATCTGGCCTGCTGTATCAAGGCACTGAGTGGTGCCTAAACAACACAATATAGTGGGTTGCTTTACAGCGTATTAAATTAAGGTGTTAAACTGTGGTCTCTTTATTACTTAAGGCTGTATCTAGAGAGATCATCATGGTTATTATGCCCAATCTTGTGGTAAAAATAGGTTTTGATGTTGAAGACTGAGGAGATGATAGCTATGTGCACAGTAACTGATGCCTTTGTCCTTGCAGTTGTCAGCTTACCAGTCTGATTCATCACTCTGTAGAGAGCTTGGAGGTTATGCAGAGGATAACAGGAGCAATCTGTTATCTGCTGTAATGCACTTTTGGGACCTAAGTTTCACAGCGTTGCAGAATGGTTGAGGTTGGAAGGAGGTTCTGAGATTGACTTGTCCAGCTTCCCTGCTCAATGCAGGGTGAGCTAAAGCAGGTTACCCAGAGCCATAGCCAGTCAGGCTTTGAATATCTCCAAGAATGGAGACTTCATAGGATGTCTGGGCAACTTGCTTCAGTGTTCAATAGCCCTTAGTGTAAGCAAGTTTTTTCTCTTGTGCTTAAAAGAGATTTCTTGTCTTTCAATCCAAGCAAATCTGCCTTGTGCTTGCCTGTTATCCTTTCATTGGATACCACTGTCTGATTCTGTCTTGTTTCTATCCTCTCCTAACACATAAACATTGATAATAGCCTTCCTGAGCCTTCACTTCTCCAGGCTAAACAATCCTGTTTTTCTCAGCCTGTTTTTATATGCCAGATGCTTTAGTCCCTTAATCATCTCTGTAGCTGTTTGCTGGACTCACAGTAAGTTCATGTCTTTCTTGTGCTGGGAAGTCCAGCATTCAAGATGTGTCTCCCTAGTGCTGAATAGAGGGGAAGAATCACGCCTTCAATCTACTGTTTCCAGTGCAGCCCAGGAAGCTATTGGCCTTCCTTGCCATTGAAGACACATTGCTAGCTTATGCTTAACATTGTGTCCACCAGGATCCACAAGTCATCTTCTGCAAAGCTGCTTTCCAGGCTGCGCTGGTGCATGGGGTTGTTCCTCTTAGGGGCAGCAGTTTGCATTTCCCATGTTGAACTTCATGAGGTTCCTGATGCCCCGGATTTCCAGCCTGTCAAGACCAATCTCAGTGGCAGCCCAACCATCCTATGTATCAACCACTCCTCCCAGTTTGGCCTGAAACTTGCTGATAGTGCAGCCTTTCCCATTATCCAGGTCATTAATGAAGACAGAACACATTATTAACCCCACTGTTGGCCCAGAGGTGGTCCACTACTGACTGGTCTCCAGCTGGACTTTGTACTGCTGCTGATGACCCTCTAAGCCAGGCAGTTCAGCCAGTTTTCAGTCGCCCTGAGTATCCACCTATATTGTCTGTACTTCCATCAGTTTGTCAGTAAGGATGGGAGACAACATTGAGAACCTTGCTAATGTCAAGATAAACAACATCACTGCTCCCCTCATCCACCACGCTGATCATCTCAGCATTGAAAGCTACCAGGTTGGTTAAGCATGATTTCAGTATGAAGATGTTTCATGCATGGCTCTATCTCAAAAGATGACTGAAGTAGCTTTTCTGTTACCTTGCTAAAACACTTTCTAAAATTAGATTCGTAACATATAGGCCACTAATAGAAATTCAAAAAAGGTGCTGCTAATGAACATCTAGCGCATATCAGTTATGCTGAAGTAGATCTTACTGCTGCCAGGCAGCCTGTAGTACAGGATCTGCAAATGAGTATGGGTTTGTTAAATGCAGGGTGTTGTATGCAGAGGTCTGGATATCAGAGTCCCTACTCTGCCACAGAATGATGGCAGAATCGACTCCCATGCAAATTTGCCCACACGTCTCTCTGCTGGCCCAGTAGCTATTTTTAGTGTCCCTCATAAATCCACCAGTTAGTGTCATCTTTAGCTCATTTCTTTTTGTGTTTCTGAAGAAAGAGGCTGATACTTGGAATTTCTTTTCACATTAATCTTTGAATCTCAGACAACGTATTGTAGGAATTTGTACCATGAAGTATGAATATATTTTGTAATGAATCTGGACTAGAGTGACTCTGCCTTTTCCCTTCTTGCATTGAAGTGATATAAAATACCTGCTTGGCAACAGCTCTGTAAGTTAATAAAGTTTCTGTGGTAAACTATGAGAGGCCTGAGAATTTAAAACTAAAGTTATTGCACCAGTAACTCAGAAAAGCAATTCCTAAAACTCCAGGCACATTTATCCAGAGGGTTAGCAGTAGCACTGAAATGGAAATCATTGTTGAGAGCCACTGCGTACTTGGAATTAAAATCCATCAGTCTTCTGAAGCTGAGGAGAACAATTTTCATGACACACAGATGCTTCTATATTTCATTTAAAAAAATTAAATCTAGGGTGGTTTTTTTACTCTAAAAAAAAGAAATTGTTGTCCCCTACTCCCTATAATATACCTAACTTGAGAAGACATAAAAAGAAAAAATGCACACCAAAGCTAGGCATTTAAAATACTCTCAATGTTATATTGTGAGGGTGTCAACATCCCTTTCTCAAGCGGGAACCTTGAGCACAAAAGTTAGAGGATGGGGTGTGAAAATGAAGATAACAGTAAACAAAAACTGAAACTTTGCAGTCTATTTTTACTACTCTTGCTGGAAATGAGGGAGGAAGAAGGCTGTTCATCCTGGAGAAGAGAAGACTCCCAGGAGACCTTATTGCAGTCTTCCAGTTCCTGAAGGAGGCCTACAGAAAAGCTGGGGAGGGACTTTTTACAAGGGCAGGTGGTGATAGGATGAGGGCTAACGATTTTAAACTGCAAGAGGGTAGATTTAGACTAGATATTAGGAAACTCTTTTCTGTGAGTATGATGAGACACTGGCACAGGTTGCCCAAGGAAGCTGTGGAAGCCCCCTCCCTGGAAGTGTTCAAGGCCAGGTTGGACGGGGCTCTGGGCAACCTGGTCTGGTGGGAGGTGTCCCTGCCCATGGCAGGGGGTTGGACTGGAAGAGCTTTAAGGTCCCTCCAACCCAAACTGTTCTAGGATTCTGTGATTCTATAAGGAACCTAGTAAATAATTAAAAAGCAGCATCTATTTTTTCTGAGTTCCAAGTTGAACTATGTTAGGTGTCGGCAGGGTCTTTGTGTAGCCCTTCCCTAAGACTTTTCTTTAGTTCCTTAACATACCTGTTGGCAGCTTCCTTCCCAGCAGGGATTTTTTTCCAGTTCAGTGGAGCGTAGTGACACTGTTGTGTCCCCAGTGAGATAAACAGTGTGTCTGCCTCTAGAGCAAAGAAAAGTCTGCTAGCTGGTAGCAGTGTAGGGTCTGCAATTTCAGATTGATCCATGCTTATACAGGCACAAGTGATGGTTGGTTGGTGTAAATGTCATACTCATATGTTCTTAGAATCATTAAGGTCAGAAAAGCCATCTGAGCTCATCAAGTCCAACCATCAGCCCAACGCCACCATGCCCACTAAACCATGTCCTGAAGTGTGATATCTACATGTTTTTGAACACCCCCAGGGATGGTGACTCCACCACCTCCCTGGGCAGCCTGTTCCTGTGTTTGACCACTCTTTAAGTAAAGAAATGTTTCCTAATATCCAACATAAACCTCCCCCGGCGCAAACCTCCCCTGATGCATTTTATTTTCTTTCCTTTCAGAAGTGTCTTAACTTGATAACATATGAATCTTGGCACATTTCTGGACAAAGAGGCTCTTGTTCTGGACGCCAGATAAACTGTGCAGTTTCTTTTGTTCAGAACATCTGTTCCAGTAGGTTTCCTTCCCTCAAAAAATGTGTTCTTGTGCACAGCCCATGTAAAAGCACAAATCCATACATGGGGCGATGGTGAGGGTACTTGATGAGGAAACATTTTTTTAAGAGCAGTGAAAAATCTATTGCCCCGACCCATTACGTCAACTACAAATAGTTACAGTCGTCCTCAAAAATGCTTAATATTAGTATTTGAAAGCAATTTAAGGAAATACAATAAGTTTTTCTTCTCATCTTTTAAAAATTGCTGCTGGAGGTGTAAAGAGCATTTCCTAATAGGCCTTATTGGACCCTGCTGTCTTGTTTGGCTCCAGCTGACCAGTTACAGCACACTAAAAAGAAATCTTTCTTTCTTGGTGCTGCATTTTCTCCTGTAACGGAAGAGAAGTATGAAAAAAATGGATTAGTAGTGACTGAGTGGCTTTACAGAATCTCGCATCTCTGATCAGGTTTTTGGTTAGTGAGCAGGCACTGAATAAACTGGGATGAAATGGGTGATGGGCTCTGCGTCACTGCTGATGTCATACATGCCTTTTGGGAAGCAGCCCTTCACAAATGGTGTCAATAAGTGGTTTTACTGGCAGCCTGTGCCTGAGGATGTAAGGTGAAATGGGCCAGAGCATGTTATTATACAAGTATTTTATTTCTTAAAATTTTCCTTGCAGATCAGGACTCCAGTATACTGGGGGAAAGACAGATACTTGTATTTTTACTATATACTTGTATTTTTACTATATATCTTTAGGTACATCTTGCTGAACACAGAACTTTTGAAAGTTAAATCAGAGGTGACGTGGAAGAGCTGAGGGTCAAGGAGTGGTTCTTGTGTGGGCTGGCAAGGTGTTTGAGGCAGAGCTGCGGACCCAGGTGATCAGAGGGAGAAGGTGGACATTAAACACAGCCAGCCCTTGATGTTTTCTGGCATCTCAGGAAGTAAATTAAGCTCATACAGACTTTTTGTTCTCAATTACTCTTGCCAACAAGCAGTCCAAGTTGAAAAACTCTTGGAGTGTGGATGTTCGTCTCTAGGGCTCCTAATCCTGTTTCTTCTTTCCCTGATTTCCTTGGTGGGACTTTTTGTTTGTTTGGGAGGCATGGGGGAGGAAGTGTGAGGAGGGGAAATGGCACATTTTGGTTGTAGTGCTTCATGCACATGAGATGTTCCAGCCAGACACACTGGAGCAAAGCACGTTACCTCAACCAGCAATGCAGTGCTGGGAATTACAGCTATTGCACAAACCCTGGAGACTGGCTTATTACCTGACTGACCGAGACTTTGCCAGTGAGAAGCAGGAGAGAGTGTGCATGTGCGCTACAGATTTCATAGCTTGTTTTGCAAAGAAAGTTTGGCTTCTTTTAAACAGCAGGCAAACATCTGTGAGAAATTGGGGAGCACAGAAGTGTGACAGGAGAGAGCAACAAACTACTATTTAGCTGGGTTTTCCACGTCTTAGCTGGGTGGAAACGTTGGTGCTTATAAGGTTACTTTTGCAAAATCCAAAGAAGGGAAAGGCCCTGACTATGGGGCACCATGACGGGGGTGAGGGCTGGCACAGTCTGACTGTGACAGACACGTGGAGCTGCTGCTCTGGGTGGTTTGGTCCTTGTAAAGTTGCCTTTCTTACCCCTCTTCTTTGTTCTTTCCTCTCACTGTATGACGAGACCAGATGGGTGTTGCTTCAAAGAAGAGTTGGACATCTAGAGAAACCATTTCGCATCTCACTGGAGTTTGTCGCTAGTGGGAACAAGAGCGTAGCGGCTGTGGATTCCTTTGCAATGAAGAACTGCAGTACAGGTAACGTGGAGTATTTTATTACTTCTAGCATAGTCTTTTAATGCCTTTTTGAAGAGGAGCGCAATTTCTAGCTGTTGTAGAACATTCACAGAATGAAAGCTTGTTGTCAAATCAATTGTTTAAATAAAACAAATAGGATCCCTTTCAGGGACAAATTTTCTTAATGTTGCCATAGAAGCTTTTAACTTCTTGAAGGAAACAAAGTTTGTTTTTTCCCTTTGGAAAGAATTTCTAGGAAAATTTCATTCTGGGAGAACCAAAGCAGTATTCTTCCTGGCTTGCCAGTTGCATATCCTGATGACTTCACTTTCTGCAGCAGAAAGTGGAAGAGATGAGGACTTCCTAGACAGAGAGCTTGAAAGCCGTCTTTTTGATGTTCCTGATAATAAATTTCAGGGTTGTTTTTTTAAACAACTGTGAAAAACTTGATTCTAATAAAGTATGCCTTTCTTTGGCAATGTTCCAAAGCAGTTACTGCTGAGTAACCCCAATAGCTCAATGTAGTGTGTGGAATTTTAATAATGGGCAACCTTGATGGGGCTACTTTTTTAAATACAAGCTCTGTTATCAGTTCAAGTATGTAAATTTAGTGCTTCATGCCAGAAGCAGTTGCATTTTAGTTCTACTGGCTTTATGGAGCTTGTGAATCATACTGAAATCTTTAGGTGGCAAGTCAGTGAAGAATATTATTACTTATAGCACTTAACACTTTATCTTTCGTCCATTTTATTTATTTGGAGTACTGCTGAGTTAAGCCACATGTCTTACTTCTCAACCTATCTAGGACTGGGAAATCTGCTGGAAAGTGTGCATTATCTTGGTTATTTACATTGCTCACCACAGAGGCCAGTTGTATTAAGGAGTTTATTGCACTGTCCGTACATAAAGGTGATCTCTAAGCTCCAACAGAGGAGCACCTAAAACATGGGTAAATTTGGGAAAGAAACATCTGAGAAACAGTAACAAATGCTTCAGACCAATTTATTTGAGCCTTTTGATTAACAGATACACAGTTTAAGAAATAAGTAAAGACATATAGACAATCTGAAAAAAATAGAAACCACCATTTTCATAGGTATTTACAGGTTTAGATCTAAATTAGATGCCAGCAGGGGCTTGAAGAAGGTAGAAGTTTGAGGTTGGGATTTGCTTTTGAGCATTGGCTATTCCATTTTTTGAGTTCTTTAATACAGAAAAGATGTGATTGCTATTGCATTTGAACTGTAAAAATAACAGCCTATTTGGGATTGAATGGGAAATTAAAATTATTTAAAAAATCAGATGCTGATAAAATTTGGGTCTTTATTTTTTTAATTCTAAACTTTAAAATTCTAGATTCACATCCCACCTAACTAAAAATTGTTGAGTGGAAACAACTCTGTCATTGTAATGTCTTAATTGCGCTCCACATTTCCCTTTCTTCATTCAACAGCACAGCAGACTAGAAAATCAAAGTGATGTGTCACTTGAATATCTTCACATTCCCCAATTCCCATCATATAATCAGTCTTGATTTGGCTTGCTTGATAGAAAAAAGGAAAGCTGTTGCCGATTGAGTGTTTTTATTTGTTTTGGGGGGTTTTGGGGTGGGTTTTTGTTGTTGGTTGTGTTTGTTTGGTTGGTTGGTTTTTTGTTTGTTTTGTTTGGGGGGGGGGTTTGTTGTTTTGGTTTGGGTTTTTTTAATGCTTAGGATTGTCCAAAACTGTATTTGGTGCATCTCTTATAATTGCTGTAGTTCTTCACCACCGTTCTCCTGCACTCCATCCTCTGGCTTTAATTCTTAAAAGGCTTTTTAGTGTACTAAGTGCTTTTTTTTAATACAGAAAGTTTTCCTGATCCATAGGATTAGGCATTGATCAGAAAGCCCACACAGTCAATAGAAAAGCTGCTTGGGCTTCAATAGGTTTTGGATCAGGACAGTTAACAGGTAGCATTGCCCATCATCCTACAGCAAATTGACTTTCAATTACTGTCTTAAATGTGAAGCAGATTGTGTTTGTCAGTGTGTAAAACCTAAACTATTGATTGTCTAATTTTCTTTCTTACAACTTACTATTTAAATAAGTGAAGTATCCATCAAAAAAATTAAAAATTGCAGAGAAGTAATATATTAATTTAATAATGTCAGTTAAGAATTTGTTCCTTTGTTCCAAAGTAATTGGTGCAGTGGCATTTTATAGTTGATGGTAATTTCTAGTAATAAAAATAGAGTTCATTTCCTAAGTAATGTATTGACTTATTAATGATATTTAATGGGTTTCTTACTGATTTTTTATTGCAGTTGTAAATTAATTAATTTGCTAACTTCTTTCCAAAAGTCTTAATTAAAATACTTAATATTAAGCAGGAGTAAATGACAGGACATTGTTTTACTTAGCAGTGTTTGACTCACCAATTCTAAGTAACTTTCAAAGTAAGGGGTGTGGAGATTAAATGCTTCTAAAACCTGTTAAAGGTTTAATGATGCTCCGAGGCTTTTAAAAGCAGTGATTTCAGATACTCAGCCTGTCCAAGAGGAAGCACTTAGCCTTCAAGTTTTCAAGCTCAGTAAGCAACATAAAAACCATATTTATTTTGGAGAGGGGAGAGACTGTGTGTTGTTGATTAAGTTAATGTTTCTGTCTGCTCAGCAAAAGCTTTTCTCACAAGATACTGAAAGTACATAGAAGTACACTCATTACCTTCAAAGATGGTAAGCATTGAGTTCTGTAATGATCTCATGGTTGTAATATATATGCAAATTTCTGAAAGTTGAAGTCAAGGTTGTACTAAAAGCAAAATCCTTGATCCAAAGCAGAGGACCTCTCAAGAAAGGAAAATTTTTGAAGACCTGAAGGTGATTTTACTGGAAAGAGATAGCGAGGGAAGAGTAAGGATGTGGACTTGCAACATGTATGAAGAAATATGAGCAAGTGGCAGATAGAATTTTTTGTGATTCCATTTGATAAATAGTCTAGCAGCAGATTTATGAATCAACTGCAGGAAATCAATAAGGGCTTTCTCCAAACAGGATTACTTATATATCTGAATCATTACTAAAATGATGGTTTTGTGTATTCAGACAAAACCTGAATATGTATCATTTCAGTTTTCCCATATATACTCACTTTCTGCAGTTTGTCTTACAAATTAATTTGCTGACAGGATGTTGTGGTTAACTGAACTCAATGAAATACCAGTGAGCCCCTCTTCAAAATGAGTTCTTGCTGCTTCCTACTGGAAAATTGCCTAGGAAAGTTAAACTCCTCCAAACTGAGAACTGAAATAACATCATCATATCCAATAGAATCATAGAACAGCCCAGGTTGGAAGGGACCTCAAAAGATCATCTGGTCCAACCTTACATGGGAAAGGGAGCCTAGATGAGATTATCTGGCACCTTCACCAGCTGCATCTTGAAAACCTCCAGTGATGGGGACTCCACCACGTCCCTGGAGAGGTTGTTCCAGTGATTGATTGTTCTTACTGTAAAAAAATTAAACACAGGTTTCTAACTGAAGTCCTACATGACACACTTTCATCTAATTTAGGTCTTAATAATTCATTCATTAAAAAGTTTGTATAACTTTTAAATAACTTTCACTTGAGTAAAATTGCAAGGTGTTTACAGAAGATTTATGAAGCAACTAACTTAATTGTGTCAATATTTTTGAACTACTTATTTGCTTAGTTCTGATTATGGAACAGAGAAGAGAAGACACGTACCTTCAGTGGAACCAACCATGTCATTTTGTATGGTCTGGAGATCCTCCACTGCTCAGAAATTCAGGGGAGTGGGTGAACACAACAATGAACACATGTGCTGCTTTTACAAGAATGAAAAATAAACTTCTTTTTTTTTTTAAAAAAAAGGTAGTCTCAAACTTCAGAGGTAGTTGTCTCTATTTGAGGTTTAGGACCAACATTTACCATAACACTTACTTGGCCTATCCAGGTCATCTTTGTGTAAAAGAAGCTGGAGAATTGCCTTTGGTTTTAAGGCTGGGGTTAAGGAGCTCACCAAGCCAGAGGATAGACCCAGATATAATTGAAGTCAATGGGAATTATTCAGTATGTTTGGATTAAGTTCTGAGTATCCATCATTTAAAAAAAAAAAATTAGGCAGATTGGCTGCATTTTCCTTGGAGTTGCCTACGCTATTTATACAGTTCCACCGAGCTGGTTTTCTCGTGGACATAATTTCACTAAGAAGGTGTTTGGAAAAGCTTTACTATTTTAAGACTATTTGCTTCCAAATGCTTTGTCAACCACCTTCCTCGCCATTCACCTTTGTTCCCCCATGAGGTATGACTGATTATTCTGACTTCAGGTTGTGTGCCAAAAACCGTCCTGACCTGCTAGTGTTTTAATTCTGTAGGGATCTTGTGTTGGAGAAAAAAATGCTTTTCAGTTTAGTGTGGTGGCTGTAGTGAAGTTAAATCATTTTAAGGTAATTCCCAAGTGAAAATGATTTTACTTGGGGTTTGTACCCATTTAAGTAAAATAAATTTAATTCACTTGTTATGGGGCTTACCTTTGGTTTGATTTTTCATTTTAATATTTTTAAAATTAAGTTATAATAATGTAAGTTAAGTTATAGGAATAAAAATTAAGAAAAATTAGTCTTAATATTTCTTCTAGAAAAGGCACAGTAACTCAATTAGGGGTATAGTAGCTTCTTACAGTAATGAATTAGTGATTATGCCTTTCTGTTGCTGACTATGAACTCCTACTTCTTGTGGAGCCAAATTCAGACATGTTAAATAATTTAATCTACTTACAACACTGCTGTACCTTGCCAAAGGGGAGGGAGATAAACCTGAATACCTAGAGTATTTGGTTTTCACAGGTCTGTCAAGCCAGTGTGTTGGTGAATGGGACCTAGTGTTCCGTTGTTTTATATAGTAATCAACTGATTATATATTTATTTTTTAAGGTATGAGGAGGGAGGTGTAAAGAAATGTTTTAGATAGTGTAATAATGCTCCTAAAACTGATCTTTAAAACTGATGCATTCATACAGAAGGTGGAAAGGGTGGAATCTGCCACAAAAAGACCAAATGTGGGTGTTTCTTAGACAAAGCTACTGTCTTACCAGAGTGGGCCGGTTCTTGAATTCTCATTCAAAAAAGGTTGGATGATTTGGGTTAAGAAAGAGGACTGAAGAATCTCAGCCTTTAAAATTAAAAGCTTTAATAATCAAGAGAAGGGACTGCTCATAAGAAGTACTGGAAACTGCTTGAGAGACACCGCAAAATCCCTCAGTTGCCCAGCAAACGTTGGCAGTTGTGAGTCTTAAGTACTTTTTAACACCTTGAGGAATTGGCCAATACATTACCTTTTTAATGCTGTATATGATTTTTATCTTGACCTTCTCCCTTAATTAAGGCTTATTTCAACAGGGGAGCCATTGATTCAGTGAAAGAAAATGAACTCTGTAATCTGCTTTCCCCAAATTGAACTTATTTTTATTACTATTAATTGCTGCCACTTAGTTCTTGTGATGTTTTAACTGCTTGGATTTATTGAAACAATCATAGGATTCACTATTATCACTTGAGAAATGGGGAGGACAATAATGATTTATGGATGACCCAATGATTTTTAAACCAGTATTATGCCAGATTCAGAGATTTATGCAAGCTGATCCATTGTGTAAGTGAATGACAGTCTGTCTCTCCTTTTCTCTCTCCATAATAAAACTCTGCATTTTCAGAAGACTGCTAGTCTGTAACAGAGGGCATCCAGAACCTCATTTTTGCTAAAACAAAGTCAGGGCTAGTTTTGCTCTGAGATTTGTTTTATATAGATCCATGAAGTTCTCTGTTAGCTGTGGAAAAGGTTTTTGCTTTAAACAGGACTGATGTCTGAAGATGTTAAGACTTGGCGGTTCAACTTGATTCATGTTTGTGAAGAATTACAGAGGTCTTTGAGAATTGCTGAGACACAACAGGGAAGCTTAGAAAGTCAGAACAGAAGAGGCAGATGATCAAGCAAAAAGGATTATCAGGCATGAATAATTGGTCTAGATAGTGGAAATTATTAAAGTGTTTGACCAATTAGAAAGTGATTGGAATAAACATTTACAATCTAATTAATTAACAACCAATCAAACTTAATCAGATAGACACTCAGTCAACCAAACTGAACTAACTAGATGGATAGTCTGTAGAACTAGCAAGGAAACCAAGTGAGACTGAGAGAAAATCAGTGAATTGTGAAAATTGAATGAAATGCAGAAGGATTACTCAATTAATATTTAAAATTATCAAATGCAAAGATAAATGCGTGGATGTTCAGGTGGAAACTAGTCCCATTTTCTGGCAGTGCCTGAAGGTCACTGGTGAGCAAAATAATTTCTGAAAGATGAAGAACAAGAATGAGGAGAAGGTGGGACAAGAAGGAGAAGGTATTTTCTGTGTGCACTTCTAGGTTGTAGAAGATTAAATAATGCCAGCAGCAAGAACCTTGTTTTTTTAAAGGCCTGCATAGGTGTCATACACACCAATGCTGAATTCTGAAGTACCACTGCTCTGCAGTGATGCAACGTGTGCAAGATTGAGAAAAGGTGTAATTCGTCCTCTTCCTTTACAACACTGAAGACTTCTTTAGATTTTGGCTCAAGACACTTCTACACCTCAGGGCTTATCTTCTTATGTATTCAAGTTCAGCGTGTTTTCTCTATCTGAGAGGTCTCATTGCACATCTACCCCAGTCTTGCTATTAGATCCTGTCCAGCACTTCCCTTTTCTTGTTCAAAACCTTCATCTTTCTGCCTCAGGGGGCCCTGCTTGCCTTGTCTTGCTGTTCTGTTTCTGCATGGTGTACTGCAGCCAGCTTTCTTAGCAAACCAATTGCTGCACCAAACCACAGACATTGTTTAATAATTCTGCGTTGTATCTAGTGTGAGAGATGTGACATGGTGCTAGCAGTGATGGGTACCTTGAAGTAGACACTGTGCAATGGAACGACTAAAACCAAAAAGCCCCGACCTTGTAATTCCAAATCAAATCCATAATACATAAGTAGAAATGCCAACTGACTAAACCCAATGCATCGATTTTTTCCCCTGAAAAATTTAAGAATCTGTAACAGGGGACCAAAGTTTTCTGAAAAGGAGTGCATGCCCTTTCAACAAATGAGACTCCTTTATGCTGTATTTGGAAACTCTCAATGCGTAGCTGTACATCAGAATCTCGGTCAGGATCATTAAACCTGTATGTTGCGATTCTTTTGCTTTGAAGTAATGAAAAATGCAAGAAAAGACAGGAGCTTTCAAAGACTGCCAAGTGGCTTAGGAGCACAAATTAATGGGAACGGCTCTCCTTAGTCCCCTGGGTGTTTTCAAGAATCCCATCATTACTGAATTGCACTGAGGCATACCTTCTACCTGTGAGGGTCAGAAAGGACAGACTGTGCACTGGGCTTCCATGGAGGCAGTTTTACAGAGTACCTTCGTAAGTGAGGCATGCAGGGCTTTCATGAATTGAGCCTTTGAAAGCTCTGCCCGTAAGGTATATTGATCCAGAAGGCACACACGGATGGCAAGATCTTAAATTACCAGTCAGGTCTTATTACATGAAAGAAATTTTTAGAATACTTTTACCCCCACTTCTTTAAATAATTGCCAGCTGAATTGCTGAAGTTTTGTGCAACTGGGAGGTTGCAACCACTTAAATGAGTCAGCTGGATTCTGAGTCCAATTCCAGGTTGAAGTGTATTGTTCATGGGGCATGACTGATAGAGGATCAGCAAATTTGTAAGCAAAATGAGACATTTGGAAATGTTTTTCAGATCTACAAGGAAATATAATTTAGTCAACTCTCACAGAGAGATTTATCATGTTCCAGAAATAATAATGGTGGTGGATTTTTCATTTGTTGTGAATAAAGATGAACACACCAACCAATTTGATACCTCAAAATTTAGGGTTGAAAGGCAATCTGTCTGATTCTGTGAGATGATAGGTTGAGGCATACTGGGATCTAAGCTGTTTTGGTTGATTTGCGTGATTCACAATCTAGAGTAAATGATTTGACGCAGTCTACAGCAGTGAATTTTCCGTGTACTTAAGCCTGATTTATGTGCTGGATTTTTAAGACGTCATTTAGAGCTGTAAGCAACAACTGCATAAATCCAGCATCATGTTATATGGTACAAAAAAAGGATTAATATGAAAAAGATGAAATTTCAGTATTTCTGTAGTATCATCAGTGTTGCTATTGATTTGTAGAAAGTCACTGTTGACTCTTTAAGCACCTCATGGAATAACAGTGTATGTGCATGTGTTTATGAACGTATGTCAATGAAACCATAACAAAAATAATGCAGTCACTCTAAGATCAGAAACATTACCTGTAGAGTTTTGCCAACAGTATTAACTCATCAGGCATTTTTACTGTACACATCAGTAACAAAACAGTAGTAAAGTCACACACCTGTCACCAAGTGACTTAGCAAAGTAACAGAACTATTTACTGCATGCGAGCTATCTCCTGAAGTACAGAAAGTGAAGTTAGTAACTATGAAGTTACTTGGGTTCTACTGCAAGACATGTTTGACATACTCATCTTTGCAGAGAGTGCTTTGCAGTGGTCTTCTATGCTTCCTTCCTCTGATCCCAAACCAGGCAATTTCTCTTGTTTAGACAAGCCTATTCCTCTTCTTTCCCTTTAGCCATAAAACATTCCTGCCTATCACAAAACCTTCAGGGCAATTATTACTCCATTATAAGTTTATATTGTAGCAAGTAGCCTTCATCTTATTTGTTGATTTGTAGAATAAGGGCTAACTTGTGCCTTCATTTAGCTCCCCTTAAATTATAATAAATGTGCTGCTTCTCTTACTAGCAGTATCAGACACCAGCAGTGTCTGTGCAGCATTCCAGTTGTCTTTCCCAAGTATTTCCCAAGAGCATTCTCTGATCCATATTATTTTTTGACTTTTCAAGTAAACAGTGCATTCCTTTCCTGGACAATTAGGGTAACTGTTGAAATGAAGCCGAAATGTCATGACTGGGCAGGATGCCACCAAATGGAGGTCAGTTGTGCAAAATTACTCCTCCTACACTGCAAGCCCTTGGTGATACAGTTCTGCACATACTACTGAGGAACTTATTACTGTTTCCATTTATTCGTATTGCTGTACTGTCCTAGAGCAGTACTCACAGATGAGTCTGATCTGTGCTGTGCAGTGAGTACAGGCAACAGGCAAAGAAATTAGGTCATTACTTCCTTAGCACAAATACAAAGGCAAGCACCAAAAGGTGAATAAAGGTGACCAAAGCCCTTTGGCCAGGCCACAGTAAGTGAGCATTAGATTAGCTGACAACTGGGATAAAAGCTGTTGGGAGGAAATGAGTACAATTTAAAATAGCCCTTTCATCAATCTTGAAAATGACAGAGAAGTAGTGAGGGAACAGAATCAGGTCCTTTGTGGCAGCAGCAATGGCCAACAGTTTACTGGTGCATCTCTAACAAGTTTAAGTCAGGGATTTGACTGATGAAGCAGGGAAGAGTAGACTTGCTGTGAGCTTTGAGTTTTTAGTTAATACTAGGCATTGCCTAAGCTGTGACCACACTGGTATAACTGAGCGCTGTCTCTGAGGTCTCCTCTTTAGAAAATGGCACTCATTCTGAAAGTTTCTTCAGCAGAGAGCTTGGTCATGGCAGAGCTTCACTGTTTGCCTAAGGACTCTTGCTGTACCAGTGCCAAGTGTTAAGAAAGAGTGTGTAGGAATGGCATTAGGTGAAATGAAAACAGTTCCTTTTCCAGTTCACAAAACCAAGCAATGGTTTTATCCCTTTCTGGTTATTTCTTTGTCTTGATAGTGTGCAGGAGACCTCTTTTTTAACACATCTACATTCTCCTGATGCTGGATGTTTTTTTTTAGCACTTGAACAAAGGCCAGAAGATATTTTCAGTCGATAGGAGACAAAAAAAATCCTCTCCTAAACTCCAACTTGCAAAGCTCATTCCCAAGCCGTTCAGCACAATTCTCAGTCTAGACCTCAACTGAACTGTCAGGGAATAAAATCAGTATAATAAACCAGTCATCTAATTCACGACATCATGGGATTCAATCTCCCTAGGCAAGATTTAGTTCAGACATTCAGATGCTTTGTTGTATGAACTTAGACAAGGTGATATTCATCTTTTGCGACTTCTGCTATCTGAAAGTTAGGCATCATGTCAAAGCTAGTCTCCAGAGTCTCTGTAGTCAACAGAGAGAACAGAAAGAGGCACTTCAGAGAGCAATTCATTCCATCTTTAACATCATAGGATCATCAGAGTGTCAGAAAGGGGACAATGCTTTGCTTGAAGAATTGTAGCCAGGAATTTCTAACAGAACTATCCTTTTAAAGCCAGTGGGTGCTTTAATACCCGTAATCTATAAAGATTGTCCACCAATTCCTCATTTCTGAATGAACAGTGTCAGACAGGGAATCTTTAACAAATGGATCCTCTATTGAACATCCTCAACACTCACTGGTTAGCATGCTAGATAAATCATTTTATAGTAATTATTTTGCAGGAGTTTATTCAGAACCTGTTAGGATAAACCCTGAAAAAAATTAAATGGCTGTTGAGTGCAAGATTAATAGTACTATCCAAGAATACTTTACAGTACCAGCATTACCAATACAAGCTTCATCTGTGCATCTTTGAGAGGATGCTTCCAGTCAGACCTAGAAGCCTCTCTGCGATAAAAATAAAACCACTAGCTATTCTGTGAAACCTGTGTAAATTATAAACCAGAAATAAGCCCTGTGTTTTTACTGCCTGTAGATATTTTATGAGTGGGTCTAGAAAATAAAGTAGTTTTCTGTAAAACAAACAAACAAACAAAAAGCACAAAAAACCCCCAGTCCTTTCACACAGAAGAGCATTCAGATACAGAAGTGGTTTGTCAAAACTAAAGTAGTTGTTGGTAGAAGCAGAGCTACAGCCACAAACCTTCTAATGAAGCCCCGTAGATCATATTGCTTCTCTGCATCCTCACAGAATCACTTACATGTAAAAGCTTTGATTTTTTTCTTGACCACGTTCCTTTATGGGAGACCTCAATGAAGGTTTTTTGAAAAATCTACTTAAATTGAGTTGCACTTGGACATTGGATCCCATGCTGCTTTCCAAAGAGTGGTAATAGAAGATCCATATTATTTTTTCAGTTACTTCCTTACCAGTAGGTGCAATTCCCTCTCTTGCATTATCTTGTTTATTTTGATTACCCTTGTGAATGACTCTGTCACTTCTGTTTCAGCAG